>NC_056731.1:157172236-157302236 GCF_019279795.1 Protopterus annectens
CATACACATATGTACTGCACTGTACAAAGAGGTACATGAATGCATGGTACTAGCCATAGCCAACAGAACCCAGACACTGTCCTCCAAACACTGGAAGACAATGTGATCATCCCTTGCCATTACTAAAGTGTACAACAGACACTGTTGCAGAAAAAGGTGGTGTCCCATGACTGTTGAACCCCCTTATTAGCCTCAAACACAACTTGGGATCCCTCATGGAATCCCCAACAGGCATCTATGAAAGCAGAAATGCAGCAGACACTGGCGACAATCACAAAAGCCTTTGATAGTTACATCAACAACCTCTACAGCATTAAACACAAGTGCTGTGAGTAACTGTACAATACTAATTCCTATCCCGAGACAACAGATATTGGCCACAGTCTTGGCAACATATTCAGTGCCAGCCTTATTCATCTCTCCCCCCACAAGTGTACAATCACAATGGCAGAAGCATGACAGGCACACAGCAGTACTGCAGGCCAGGTTAGACCTACATTGTCCACAGGCAAGAATACAGCTTCCATGGGATACCGACATATCCATGGTTCTGTTCTACATGACATACAAAGTGACCTTGGACCAAATCTGTGTGCCCTGCTCAGTTACAGCCTCACCTCAGGTTTTGTGCCTCATACATGGCACACTGCTACTGTCATCCCTCTCCATAAAGGGATATCATCTACAGACCCTGGGCATTACTGGGGCCTTAGCCTGACAAGTCTACTATGTAGGGGTATGGACTACATCATCAGGGACCTGATTGGCCAAGATATAGGTGCACTCCTAACTCTAGACCCACACAGTTTGGCTTTGTGAATGGCAGATCATGCCTGCTCAACCTGGTTGACGTCTTTGACTGAGTCGCCAGGGCTGCATATGACACTAAGGCACTGTATACAGCCTACATCAATCTGTCCAAAGCTTGTGATACCATGATAAACCCCAAAAATTATATGTCATTGTTAGTTTTGCAAACTGGTTCACACAACACACAAGTATGACAGTGGCAAACTCCAGGTCAGACTGGCAAGTAGTCACAAGTGGAGTCCCACAGGGATCAGTTCTGGGTAGTGTCCTGTCCAGCATCTACTTCTCAGGAGTTCAGCCCAACACAGAGGAACTCTGGATGACCAAGCTCACAGAGGACTGCAAGCTGAGAGCTATAATTGACACCACAAGTGATGCACACATCCCACAGAAAGGCCTCACTGAGACCACTGAGTAGTGTAGAAACCATGCCCAGAAGCTTAACACCACAATATGCATCATCATACCCCTTGGTAAAACATTCAGTTCCCTGTAAGTACCACACTGAAGGGAGCCCAATGAACACTGTATGCATTATAATAGATCTGGGGACACAGGTTGGCAGCAACTTCTCCTTCAAGCACCACATTGACACTGTGGTCAGAAAGTCCTTCTATATGGCACATTGCATTACCAAGGGTTTTGCATCCAGGAAGACAGAGGTAATGATCTCTGTCTACTATTCCTTCATTAGACCACTCCTCAAGTATTATGGCCCATTTGCCACGTACCTCACTAGACACCGGCTACAGCTGGGGAAGCCACAGAAGCACCTCACAAAGGGGTTCCTAGGCATTAAACACACATCCTACACAGACAGACTTAGCAGACCCAAGCTATTCTTTGTGTCATATCAGCTAATTAGCAGCTATCTGTGCTTGACTAACAAAGCCATGTCTGACCCAGCTGATCTAGAAACGTTGCATATAAATCCATCCACATCACACACTGTAGAGATCTCTACCTCAGTACCACAATCACCACAACATACTGGTGGGATAGGTCCCTCACCAACAGACTGCACAAGCCCTGGAATACACTTCCCATATATATCATGCAGAGCACCTAGCTGACCCTGTTCTAGAGAAATCTTGATGAGTGGATGGGTAATAGGCACAACCCTAGGATCATTGCAGTGGCTATACCTGATACAGGCACTGAGACATAACATCAGGTTGCACAATGGCATGACCCTTCTATGTGCTAGGCTTGTTAAGGCTCCTGGGCTATTACCTACTGCACACTTGTGAACCTATAAAGGGAATGACATCAGTCAGACTGATAAAGTAGTGCAGTGGGTGTTTAACGTATCAAAATACTTTGTCCTACAAACAGGCACACACTTGCCAGATGCAAGAGTAGAACCCTACCTAACTAGTGATTTGTACTACAGTGTTAAGCATTTATCACATGTACTACTGAACCAAGGCTGCTAATAAGGGACTGACATCATCTGGACTGATAAGGTGGGGCACTGTGAAGTGTCATGGGTGGGAATGGCATAAAAGTGTTTCACCTATAAACAAACACACAACTCCCTCAGTCTCACACATACTTCTACATTTGCCAGGATTGAGAATAGAACTCCTACCTAACTAGTTATTTATACTGTCTTGTAATGCAGTTATCACACACTCCACAGAGCTTGTAGGATTGAGACCTGATGGAAGGCACTTCTAAAATGACTGATATTTACAGGACTGCTAAAGTGGGGAAAGAGAAGGTGCACTGGATTTGAATGGACCCAAAAGCTTTTAGTTGTGAGCACAGACACACACACATACACACACACACACACACACACACACACACACACACACACACACACACACACACACACACACACACACACACACACACACACACACACACACACACACACAAACAAATACACACACACACACACACACACACACACACACACACACACTTTTATTTGGCAGGACTGAGATTAGAACTCCTACCTAACTTGTTGTTTGTAATATTTTGTTATGCAGTTATCACACACATCACACAGCTTATGAGGCTGAGGCCTGATGGAAGGCACTTCTAAGATGCCTGATATCTGCAGGACTGCTAAAGTGGGGAAAGGGAAGGTTTACTGGGTTGGAATGAACCCAAAAACTTTTAGTTGTGAACGCACACACTTTTACATTTGCCAGTACTGAGATTAGAACTCCTACCTAACTAGTTACTTATTATGCAGTTATCACATGTACCACAGAGCTTATGGGGGTGGGCCTAACACATCTTCAGGACTGCTAAGGTGGGGCAATGGAAAGTACACTGGGTGGGGAAAGCCTGTTCATTCCTAGATCCTACTGACATTTCTCTAAGTGCATGAGCATTCCTAATGTGTCCTTCTATAGTACATGTGGGACTCCATTCCAGGGAGTGTTGTACTCTAGTCCTGTTTGTTTTGTGCTATAGCCATATCTGTCAACCTGTTGTGCAGAATATCTGGAGATAGCTTATCAAAATGTGGGGACAATGGGCCATACAGAGATTGTGACAATTTCTCTCAGTAATGTATGGGTTGCAAGGGTTACAGGGCTGATTTTAGTAGACATCTGTCATATATGCCATTTGACACTGTCATGTACTGTTTCAGTACCTGATGACATACCTCATCGGCTCATCACAGTGATTTACCAGAGGAATACAGGATGGATGATGCACACACAGGGTGTATGGGACAAATGCTATGCATTCTTGCAGTATCCAGCATGTTGAGGGGTGTACCTACAAGCAATTGACTCCTGGTGCTGTGGAAATGGTCCACCACCTTGGTGATATATTAGAATGGTGGAATCTGTGCATATATGTTCTGGCCTGGTCTGATTTCCAGTCCACAGTTGGGTAATATAAATCAGACAGGATCAGGGTGACAGGCAGACTCCAGATATATTTATAGGGGATAGGATATGTGGGGGGGTGGCCTGGGCAGATATGTTTGGCTATAGCTACCAGTACTTTGCATTGGGCTCTCCTCAATGGTTGAATGCACTTGGAGGGTATTGTGTGTGTCAGACTATTTGACCAGCCTGGAGGTATGTGTTTGTCACACATATATGTATGGCCCACCTCATTTTGCTTGGATGGCCACATGTTGGGGTCAAGATGTTGCATAAGATGAATGATCAGGGAGCAGTGTGTTACTCCCCATGGCTGTGGCCCAGGGTTCTGTGGGTGCAGACATGTCACCATCTTCCAGGGTTAGGCCTGCCTGCAGTGGGTGCATTCCCATGTTTAAATTCTTAGCCCTGCCTGTCGACTGTACAGAGTATCACAGAATGTCCACATCCATGACTCATATATCTTGTTGGTTACCCAAACAAGTGTGGTTTTCCAGCAAACATGTTTTGCAAGTCACTCAGAGTTGAAGTCTGATATTACGGACAGTTAACATTGCAGTTTCAGACTTCGTACCCATTGACATTCCATGCTACTACAAATCATTCCATCAACTTTATAACATTATTAGAGCAGTATTTCACAGGTGTCCTTCTTTTTGGACCTTCATCACCCCATTATTTATGGCTTTGTCCCAATTTCTGGCTCCTTGAGGCTGTCAGATTTGCTCCTAGTGGTTGACAGCATGGCCTTTCTTTGCATTTTATGGACTGTGCTATGTTGGTGTTGTGGACCCCATGACACTCCCTAAAGGGCACTGTGGGTGAGGCATAGACATTTTCCAGAGGCTGTAGGCCAGGTTTGACAGATGCAGGCTATCTGTAGCAGGGCAGTGCATTCTGATGAGCATATGTTTCCAGGCTGAAAGCAGGAGACACCCCTGGGATGGCACCAGTATGTTGACTGTGGGTGTTACTGACAATTGCTTTCTGTTACTATTGTGCCATCAGTTTTGGTGACAGCTAGATGCTGCTTATGTCTAGGAACATGCTACTGGATTTATATGGGACTGTGGGGCTTGACATGACTGCACATGTTACACATCTGCACAGACTGTGCTTATATTTGCTTAACATTTTGGTCTCATGTAGCATAGTGGTGTGCCCTATCTTTCAGACTACAGGCATAACAGTATCAACCACAGGTCATATTGTTCTGGCATAGACATTTGTAGCTTCAGACTTCTTACCTTTCAAAGCCATACTGCCACTGCCAGACCTGCTGTGATATCACTGTGTAAAAGTCTGTGGGTGGGGATTTTATGGGTGTTGCCATGTGGGGGGCTTTGCCAGGCATTTCTGTAGGTTGTCTACAGCTGAACTGCTGTGTGGGGATGGTGGTGGGTATGGTACCCCCCACTTTGACATCCATGCATGTGACCTATGACCCCCAGTTATTTGGCTCACCACATATACTGCAGTGGTATTTGTCTACTAGTGTGGTACTACATGGTGTGGGTAGGGCAGTACTGGGGATACACATCCTGGTGTCCCACAGAGCTGTGAGTTGTCTGCTGCTATCCCAGTTAGCCACCCCATTCCCCTTACATGCTTGATCAATACCATAGATATGCTATCAGAAAAGTCCACCGCATTATTTTAAATTGTTACAGAGACTGTCATACCTTGTGCCTGCAGCTGTTGTCACAGTGGTGCTCGAGGAATGACTATGTTGTATGCACACAATACACTGCCTATACATGGTCAGGTATAGGTGGTGTGATGCTTGGCATCCATTTTACTGTATGTGCAAGTCAGAGAGAAAGAGAGAGCAAGAGAGATGAGCCCCTGAGACCCTACAATGTCAGTATATGTGCTATGCATTGCCTCTTTGCCAAGGCTAGGGCATACTGGGCATGCCTCCATCTGTCTACAGGGACAGACTCAGGGTATACCTTCTCCGAGTCACTCTGTGCCTTTGCAGGCCTTTGGCAATGGTGGGGAGCTGTGTGGCCTTTCCCCATTTTATTCCTGCTGCAGCTGTTTCCACAGGATCATACTGTGTAGCATGGCACATACTATGACCATGTATGCAGATGTGGCTGGAGAGTACTGCAAGACTCCACCGGATATGTCAAGGCAGTGGAACCGTGACTTGAGCATCACAAACACATGCTCTAGAATAATTCTGGTTTGTGCCTGTGCCTCACTATGGCATTCTCGTGTGGGTGTGTGTGCATACCTGATGGGTGTCATCATCCATGTCTCCAGTGCATAGCCAGCACCCCCCACTAAATGGCCATATGGGATGTCACCTCAGCAAACCACTGATACAGCTGTAAAGAATGCCAGATGTGGGAGTCATAATAGCTTCCACGGCAGCCAGCACACACATTCATGATAATACCCTGGGCATCACACATGACCTGGCAGTTGATGGAGTGGAACCCCTTGCGGTTTAAGTAGACTCTAGCCTGGTCACCAGGTGGTGCTTTGATGTGGATGTGCATGCAGTCTATGGCACCCGGTACCTCTGGGTGGTCTGCTACATGGTGGAAGAGACACATATTGCCAGTCAGCTCTTTACAGGTGCTGGGAAATTTAATGTGCTCCTCGGCATGTATTCACATGGCATACAGGAGCTGGTGGAATATCTTGGACGCAATATCCTGTAAGACCCCAATGATATCCCCAGTTGCTCTTTGTAAAGTACCTGTAGCTAGTATTCTTAGAGCTACACATACCTTGGTATCCCCTGGGATGGGTTTCCCTCTGTTTGTTCTGGATGTGAGGCGAGGCAGGACAGCTCCACAATTTGCTGCAGTATGTCCTTGTCCACCCTGTAGTGCTTTACTATCTCCAGATCATATAACCCCTGGAAGGTTATCCTGGGCCTGAACATTATTCTCCTCTTCCTCATAAGTCTGGTGCGGTTGTCAGCATTGTCCTCTTCACCACCCTCAGCCTCTTGCACATACTGATGTATGAGAGCGACAGTAGCCCCTAACACTTTGTTAGTTTTGTCAGGTAAAATTTCCCCATCTATGTACACCGGTGGTGTAGATTTTGTGGGAAAAACCAGACTAAAAGTTGTTTGCATAGTTTATAGTTGTGTGGTGCAGATGCTGCCTATGTGATTGGCTGAGTATGATACATTCCACCTGCCAGCACTATTACTTGTAATTACACCTGCCACCAATATTACTTATATTTGAGTGCCTCTATTCTGCTATTTCCCTTTTTTTTTCTTGTTCCACTTACCATTTCCTGTATTTTTTAATTTTTTTTAGTTTAAACCCCGATGTGCGCTGCACACACCTGTTTAGGCAAGGTAAAGAAGGCAATACAGCCTCGGACATACTACCTTGCTTACATTTACACAGTGCTGCCATTTCTTGTTTTTTTTTCTGGTTTGCTTAAGCCCAGTGCTCGCCACGCAAACCCCATTCAGCAAGTGTAAACACTGCTGAAAAGGAAATGGCCTGCCCTAGCCTCTAACACGCTTAGCTAAGCACAGCTAAGCTAAGTAGGAAACCCCCCCACTTAGCTATGCTTAGCTATACGCAAACCCGGGCAACAGAGTTACAATATGCTTACAGCAAGCACGACACACCCCTTTTGATGTCATTTACTTCTTATGCTTATACAGCCATATTAGAGCACCTACAGTTAGGTGTAGTCTGACACTTAGAAGAAATTTGTGATTCAGTAAGATTCCCCTCATTTTCATACCCCACTGCCTTACTCTATAGTTACTGCACTCACACTGAGCCTTTACCCTTAGCAACCACTGTTCCCTGGTATTGTTTTCATTCTGCATGCCATTGACTATAATGGCAAAATGCAGATTTCACAGAAAATTGCTTTTTTACATTTTGTTTTATTTTCGGCATGGTCCAGGTTGTGCGCCACTGCCTTATTCTTAAACGTCCGAGATCGACCAAAAAAATTAATAAAAGTTTTATTTTATAAAAAGTAAATCATTTTTCATGCCAGTGGGCATATAGTTGGCCATTGGCATGCCTGACAACTATAATACATGCTTTCTTTGGAGCTGTAATGCCTCCGATTTTTAATTTGCAGAAATGTATTCAGTTACTAGCTAAATACATTTCTGCTTTGTACACTGTTCAGGCAAGGACAACTGCCTGCTTCCTGGATCACTAATTCACCTAATTTGCATGGTTTTCACCAGCAATTGAGGTAATTTAGCATATAGCAGTGGTGTCCGTGCCAGAATAGTGTAGGAGCGCTCGTGCACGTTTTGAGAGTTCTATCCTGGATCGCTGGCTGGCCATATTGTGTGCAGCAGCTCTTGTATTATTTCAAAATTCCATGTAGGGCTTCATGAATCTGGGAGAATGTCATTGTATAATGCTTCCATGCTGCCCTTCGACAATTTTCCGGGATCCTAGGGCATTTCTGATGTACTGCGCATGCATAAGGGACTTGTGTTCCCATGCTTACACAGTACATCAGTGCTGTGCAGATGTAGCAATGGAGAAAGGAAGACCTCTGTTGTTTTTTTTTTAATTGAAAATAAAAAAAAAAGAAAGAGATCGGGAGACTTAAAACAAACAAGGGAACAAGGGAAATGGTGCAGACAAAAATAAAAAAGGATAATTAGGTACTTTTCTTTAATTTTTCAGAATGTAGCTGAGTATCTTTTTTTTCTGCACCATTTCCCTTGTTCATTCTAGGTCTTCCATTTTCTTTTTGAGGGGCAAAAAAAAAGTAAAAAAATTCAGGAGATATACTAATGGGAAAAAGTCCGGTTGACCGGACCTTTTTACGTTAGTATGTTCTCTGATTTATAAAGGGCATGCTGGTTGGGCTAGACAATCAGCATGCTTGTTTTGGAATGCTAATGGCCAGTCATTGTATAATTCATTTGCTTTAACATATCAGTTTGTAGATAACCAACACTCCTGAGTGTTTTCTTTATCAGTAGAGCATATGCTTCCTCATGACTCCTCTCTCCAGCCTACTTCTTCAGCACAATTCAAGAATTCAAATATTCAGTAGTTACTCTGTCAGTAAATCCAGCAGTTCAACAAGAGAAGCACTTTAAGCACCTTACCACAAACCAAAACAAAGCAAAAAAAAAAAACATGTAAACAATTCTCAGATTGGAAAATGTCTATTTTTTAATTAATCTCTTATCTAGTAAGTCAACTGTTTGCCTTCACTTGAACTTAGACTCAGTAGAACTATGCATATTTATACAAAACCACAGAATAAAGCTGGAGTTATTTAAAGCAACAGATAATAAATTGCAAAACATTGCAGTATTCATTACAGCAAAACATTTAAATGCAGAACATTTCCAGTTTAACTCCATATTTAAACCATTCAGTGGCAAGGGTAATGAGTACATATTTTCCTTCTTAGTAAATACATTTTAACATTTTTGTCTCTAAAAGATACACTACATTGGTTTACTACTGCAAAACTTAATCCTGAAAAATCACCAAAATATTAATTTTCCATTGATATTACTAAAGCCCTATTACAAATTTCCATTTTTATATCTTTAATATGTTCTTCTGTCCAGTACCTAACCTCTGTTTTAGTGTCTTCTGTATATCATTTATTATATAAGCAACAAGTACATTTTATTTTAATACTACAACTTGCATGACCATGTTTTAAATCTGTCCCAATCAATACCTATTGTTATAAATTGCAGGACTTACATGGAATGATTCCTTTATTTACCACTATTTAAATGTTCTCCTTTTTTATAAAAGTATTATTTTTCAAATATGTCTGCCAAATGTGTACGTTTTTCTTTGAAAATGATGTACTACAAAATATAGAAGAATGTTTCTGTGATGTAGTCATAGTGGCTTTGAATACCTGGCACTTTATTCTCTAGATATGTGAATATGACTTTCTTATCTCAGAACCTTGATTTCCTAGACTCTGATAGGAAATGTATTGTTGTACTTTGAGCTGTCTTGTATAATCCCTTCATTTCAGTTGTTACATAACTATAAACTACATGACTACTTTTTACTGATGGATCATTAGTTTTAAATGTTTAGTCATAGCCTATCAGATCACGTCTAAATTTATTTATCTAAAATCATTATAAACCTTTCCCATTTATGTAAGTCTTTTGATTTACTGCAGTTTGACAAACTAATTGACCTTATGCTTTTTTATCCTGCTTTACCAATTTTGTTGTAAGTACTTTCATAAGTTGCATTATTTTTTCCACAGAACAGGTATTCATTTACTACTGTATCAAAATTCATATTTGGAATTATAACTGTGGTCAATATCAAAGCAGATGAGAGTAGCCTACCCTATTTCCATACTTATTAATAGAACTATCTCTGAAGGAAAAGTCCCCACCATATGGAAAATATCTCACATCATCCCCCTACATAAAGGGGGCTCCTCAACTGAGCTCTCAAACTTTCGCCCTATTGCCTTACTCTCCCCTTTATCAAAGATCATGGAAAGATGCATACACAAACAATTTCTTACCTACCTTCTACAAAACAGACTTCTAGCCAATTGTCAACATGGTTTTAGACCTTCCCACAGCACTACAACTGCCCTCCTTTCCTTTACTGACATTATTAATAATAATAAGAACAATAATCTCCTCTCCTCTGCACTATTCCTAGACCTGTCAAAAGCCTTTGACATGGTTAACCATAACATACTTCTTGACAAACTAAATCTCTATTGTCTGAGCTCTCAAGCACTGCAATGGTTTAGGAGCTATCTCCAACACAGGCGACAAGCAGTTCTATGGGAGAATAACCTATCTTCCTTACTACCAGTAAACATAGGTGTTCCACAAGGCTCAATCTTAGGTCCCTTGCTTTTTTCCCTTTATATTAATGACCTACATGTAAACATTCCCCAAGCCATCTGCATTCAATATGCCGATGACTCAACTTTAATCTGTTCTGCTAATAATGTTTCCTCACTCCAATCCCTAACTCAAACAGCTTTCCATAAAGTTGAAAATTGGTTTATGGAACATTCCCTCCTTCTAAATCCCAAAAAAACAAAACTTCTTCTCTTTTCTCCTACTCTCAAATCTTCCTCACCTTTCTTCTCCATCTCCTCTAATAATGCCACCTGTATAAGCCCAGACATAACCACTCGCCTATTAGGTATTACTATTGATAACCGTCTTAATTTTGATCACCATATTGATAACACCATCAAATCAGTTAACAAAAAAATAGGTACTCTCTACAGAATTAAACCCTTTCTTACCCCAGCAGCTAGAAAAACCATTGCCCAAACCCACCTGATATCTACTCTTTTCTATGCCTCTGCCATATATACTAACTTATCAAAAAATAACATTACCAAACTCTCTACCTGCTACAACAGTATAGCTAGATTCATTACGGCTACACCCTTCAGAACTCACCACTGTCTTAACCTCAGACAACTTGATTGGTTAGAACTTAATAGCCACTTACTCTATCAACAACTAACTATCATTCATAAGTCCCTTTACTACCCAGATGCTACCCCTAGCCTTACAAAACTAATTACCCTTATAAAAACCTAGCCACACTCCGATCTGCTAACAAACTACTAGTAGCCTCGACTAAATCTTACAATAAAGCTGGTGACTCATTATTTTCAAATTCTGTCGGGAAAATCTGGAACCAACTCCCTCAAGAAATAACTAACCTTGACTCCACATCCCTTTTTAAAAAAACATATCAAAGAGCACCTAAAAACCCACTGGCTATGTCCCTGTGCTAACCCTGACTGAAAACACTACCCCCTTACTCTTACTTCACTCACTCTCCCCTGTTTCTTGCCTCTAAATGCCACACTTACTGATACCAGCTACTTCCTTATTTTGAATCCTCTATACATTTTACCTATTCTCTCTTTCATCTTTACTTTAGGCTATTTAGGGGCTTCCTAATCAGCTCTTTTTATTACTCTTACTTTCTTTCCTGCATACCTGAAATCTCTGTTTTTAACCAGCTGTTTCATTTATAGTTGTTAATTATGATCTTGGGTTGACTAGTCTGTTTCTGTTTTTCTCTTTTACTCTTTTAGTATTACTCATGCTTACCATTGTATCATTATGTACATTTGCTTGCTATTGTCTTTTTTATTGTAAATGTTTGCTTACTGCCTGTATTTTGGAGCTTTTCTCCCCGGGCCTCTACTGAAAATGGATATATGTCCAGCTAGACTAGCCCGGTCAACAAATGTAAAATAAATAAAATAAAATAAAATAAAAATAAAATAAATAAATAAGAGTACACAAGAAATACTTTTAGTTACCATACAAGGCCAGGCAATGGTAAGTGAGAGGCCCAGGCCTGGCATGTAAAGCAGAGCAGGTCATTCTTCAACTGCTATTGCTTAGGCTCGTTTTCTAATTCCACAGAGGATGTCCACTCATAGTTTCTTCATCTGCATTCTGAAGATGCAAGTGATACCTGAGAAAGGCATGTCAGTTGTGAGAATGCAAGAAATCTTTTTGATGCTATCCAAGTATCAGCTAGTCTGCCTCCTGAATTTATTTCTTTTTGCAATATTGGCTATTGAATACTAGGAGTTTTGTATGTTTGTATGTTCTGTATGTTTATGTGTGCTTGAGGAAAGGCAATTAAATTCTCAAATGATTCCACCTTATTCTTTTAGACAGCAGAAGTCTTATGCCCAGATGCCTGAGCATCAGATATAATATTCCTGGAGATTTAAAACTTGCAAGCACAAATGCAACCTTTGTATGCCTTTTTCCATGGGGACAGGAAGCATCCTACCTTCATGTTTAAGCTGGAGTCTAAGATCACTTTAAGACTATCTTCAGCTACGTCTTCGTTCAAAACTAAGAAAACAAAGAGAAAATAATTTTATATTCCATGGATGTATAAAGTTCACTCATATATTACACTGAAAAAGACAACTGCATTAGTTAAACTGGTAAGTTGTTTGCACCCTTTGTGGAAGGAAAGCTGTGTCTCCAATTTATGAAACAGACCTTTCTTGTGTAGATAGCTCATAGCATTACCTTTCAGTACTATCTCATATTCATAAGACTTTGACTGGAGAAGTTATGGTAATTCAGTCAGGCATTTTTCGAGTCTTTCAAAGAGCGTTAGTTGGTTGCATAACTCTACATAGCACTCCTGAGCATCAAACATAAACAGAAGGTGGATACAACTGTTTTCTTCTTCTAAACAGACTCCCTGTAATAGCCTCACTGTGACACTGCAGTTGTGTGCTATTGGTACATATAACTGGCCATAAATGTTGACTGGTTGGCTTACACCAATCAGATTTTGAATTCCTGCACCAATGGCCTTATTATCCTATAGCAATGATCCTGTCATCTGAATAATTTTGTCAATGTTCTCATGTGACTGTGCCTTGCACAGTCCCAGTATGACTTTCTTTTCATAGGTTCATAGATTAGTACTAGGCTAATTGCCCTTGCAAGCCATTTTAAGCCCAGCCAATTATCCCTTGTGAGACTCAAATCCTGCACCTTGCGTTTGTAAGGCAAACACCTTAACCATTAGGTCACCCTCCCAACCCTTTGTTTGCAATCCATTGGTTTATACAGTCTTAATGGAATCTTTATGGAAATCTTCTTTCATCAACGGCTTATTCATTGACCCCATCCATCGAAACTAACTTCAGAGAACATCAAAAATGTTTACAGGGTAAGTGTTTATATATACACATATATATATATATATATATATATATATATATATATATATATATATATATATATAAACATACCTGCAGTCTGAAACATGGAACACTCATAGGCGTGAACGTTTTTAAACCTGTAAATAACAGCAAATACTCATATGAGTGAATATTGTTTTCAACTGAGTTTCTGCCACCAGTGTTTAGTATGGGATAATGGTGTAGCAGGGTAAAAGAATTTCCCTTACCCTACTGTTGTGTGTTCTTGGAGTTGGTATATATAATGATCGGGGGGGGGGGTGAAGGGGAGCTTGCCCCCTACAAAACAAGAAAAAAATTACTTTTAATTTTAGTTGCTTTTGATCTAAAATGATCATTCTTTTGATGGGTATGTATTTTCAATGTCCAATGTTTATGATAGACTCATACATACACACACACACATATTTATTTAACATTTGCTTACCAGGAAAGTCAGACTGGGACAGATCCCAATTTTGGCGATGGCCCAGGGAGAAATGTTCCCGACACATGTCTTTGGAATGTGTTGAGGAAACAAGGGCACCAGGAGGAAACTCATGTGAATGCAGGGAGGACATGCAGACTCCACACAGAATGCACCCCAGCAGAAAATCAAACTGGAGAACCTTTTGCTGTGAGGTGACAATGCAAACCTGTGCCACTGTGTCACTATTTATACACACACACACACACACACACACACACACACACACACACACACACACATATATATATATATATATATATATATATATATATAAAATTAAAATTTGTCTGAAGAGTGGTAGCGATATGGGAATTGTTTCTTTTTTTTTTTAATTTTATAACACCATTCAACAGTAAAGCTTTAAAAACAAGCTTTCAGGGAATGCTCTTTCTCTATGCTACATAAATAAAATCACATGCAGGATTTAAAAACAATGAGCTCATGGGTCACATGATAAAAACAATTCAAATGTAAAAGATCTTCTACCAAAAAAAAAAAAACAGACTAGTAAATATTTTAAAGCACTTTTGTTTTAGTTTTAATACAGGCTTAATGCAGGTTTGATTCCTTCAGCCTCTGTTACCTAACTGTGGGACTTAACTGGGCAACACACCCAGGCTGAGTATGAAAAGGGTCTATGCTGATCAATGCTCCACCCCAGTAGACAGATACAATAAAAATTCAATAAAATGAAATGCTCACGGATGCATTTAACTGTTTTTTATTGGCATAAGTTGTTTCACCCACTTGTACTCAGCCGCTTCAGTATCCAATAGAAGTCCCCTCCCCCAAAATTTACATAAATTCTTTGAATGACTCAAAATTTAAAAATATGTGTTCTTCCCATTTATATAATATAAATAGCCAAAGCATTAGTTATAACCAATCATCTATCAGAAAAGTATTCTGACATCCTTTCTTTAAACTTCTTATTGCACTTACCAATATGAAAAGACGGCAATCATATTGCTCATGACAAATTACCCTTTCAGTAGTGTGCATAGCAAAGCATCTAAACTCATATATTTTACCTCAAAAGACAAAGTGGTTACTTGTGTGCGAAGTGGGTGCTACGCTTAGCATCGATTCTGCATTCAAATTAAATCCAAGTACACCAAACAGGCAATAGGGCTCCAAGTTCACCAAACAAGCGATAGGACTCCAAAGTATATAGTTCAAACCAATTTATATTTAATTTCATGGAAACAAACAGAAATAAAAGCAAAAAACAGATGAGCACTTTCACTATTAGGGTAGCTTCTTCAGATCGTTACAAACATAATGGAATACCATCTCTTATATAGTAATATAATCAGTACTTAATTAAACTGACGTACATAATTGGATAATTGTATGAGAGTTAGTTTTAAAAAAATATATACATCTTAAAAAATACTTTTTCAAGGGTGACTTGTTAAAATCATTTTCAGACTGAATTCGTTGTTTGTATGCTCTAACTGTAATGCATACTTGTATCTGAAAGTATATATATATAAGACGCATAAATTGTATAAATAATAAAAAGATTTCTTATATAGATATGTAAAGAAATCATAATCTTTTGCTTAGATAAATACAATGTGTCATATGAACTAAAACATCTTAAACAAGTTAAAAACAAATGAACTGTATCCAAAGTGTATTTTAAAAATATATATTAATATTAGTACTGCAAATATTGCCTTTGTCTCATTTATTATAATATATTATATTCATAAGGCATAGATCAAACTTATGTTTCAAACGTAATATATATGTAAAATAATAAATAATAAATAATTGAAACATATAGCAGTATATATATATCTATTGATGAAAATATTAGAGATTTAAAATTGATAAATATATAATGAATTAATACATGAATAAATATATGACATCTTTCATTGTAATTCATTGTAAATATGAGTCTTTAAGATAAGAAATGAGTATGAAAAAATGTATGTACATGTATTGAAATAAATATGTAATAATATAATATAAGCATAAATATTGATGTGTGATATGTTGTATCTGTATAAGTAATTAATGTAATGTATGTGTATATGAGTTGATTAAATAAATAAATAAATAAAGTGAAGCATAAAATAGTCAATTGTAGATATAAATATAAATATGTATTAAATATAATATGTGATATCAATATTTTAAAATGTATATATGGTCAAAATTGATAAATATGAATTATATATATATATATATATATGTGTAAATATGCATATAAGTATATCTATAAATACATATATGTACATATAAATGTGTATATGGATAATAAATATGAACATAAATATGAGTATCAAAGAGTGCTTACATGATGTGTATGTGAGTGTATATATAGAATAATAATGAAGTATGTATGTATAAGTAAATCGATGGGATGAATTAAATAGTATGTGGATGTCAAATGAATTATTAAATGTAGTGGGTTGTTATATCAGGCAAAAAAGGGGGACTCTCCTCAATCAGCTTATTTAATGTGTCTCCGTTGTCGTAAGTGTAACTACACCCACACCAGTTGTGAAACCCAAAATAAGAGACAATGTTAACAATAGAGAGTCAAATATTAACTTAACTTTCCCTTTAGCCATACGCCAGATCAGGGGAGATCCAGATCCATGAGCAGAGGGAGGCAGAAGAGAAAAATGTCGGGGGAAATTCTACACAATACAACTATAAAGAAAATGTGGAACAACAACCACAGGGATTAATCTTTAACTTATCTAGTATAGATTTAACCAATGATGAAATCAATCTCCTAAACAAGGGATTGAATTTCATACCCCACACGAAAAGTGATGTTACAGATACTATAAAAGATCTGAGAATCTTTTGCCGCAATTTAATGTTAAAATATTTATTTAGATCCACTGATGAGTCAATAGCTTCTATCTCATCTACAAATGACAGCAAGAATTTTAAATTCAAGAATTTGAGCGATTTTATACCGAATAACCATCCCTTGGTTGAAACTTACTTTAAATTAACAGAGGAAGAATTTCATAAATACTATACCAATGAAAGGAACAACTATAGAAGTACAAGAAGATTTTATAACTTAACTTACAATGAGAGAGTTAGTTTAAATAAGTTAAAAAATGATCACAACATTACCATCAGACCTGCAGACAAAGGGTCAGGCATTGTGATATTAGATACTGAAAATTATATAAACAAAATGACTATGATGTTGCAAGATAAATTTTATGTTAAGGAAAACATGATATCTATTAATAATATGTGTATCTATGTGCATGATGTACTAACAGATATTTTTAAAAGTGGTTTAATAGATAAAGATTTGTACGAATACCTATACATACATACACCCACCATCCCAATCATACAGGGTCTGCCAAAGATTCATAAAAGCTATGATGACCCACCAATGAGACCAATAGTCTCAGGTAGAGGCTGGGTGACTGAGCATGTCTCCGTATTCATCGAGAAACACTTAAGATGTATTTTTAACAAGAATCATTATGTATGATTTATTCATTCTGTGGAATGGAAACATGGAAAACTTACAAGAGTTTATATTGGTCATCAATCATCTAACAGATTGTCTTAAATTTACAGTACAATATGATATGAAGAGAATTGCATTTTTGGATTTGTTTATTGAAAAACTACCATGTGGCTTGATAAATACAGGAATATACAGAGAGTTGCCACCGAAATATGTTATTGTTCAGGTCCAGTATGCACCCAACATATGTTTTCAAAAATATTATGAAAGGGCAAGCATTAAGGATGTCAAGGATGAATTCCAATGAAACTGGTTTAGTGAATGACTTACATAAATTGAGAAATCAATTATTGACCAGGGGATATAAAATGGATGAAATTGAGGAAAACTTATTGATCACCCCTGATGTGAGAAGTTTAAGAGGGGCACCATATTTTGGACCCAAGAATAATCAAATTATAGGTACTAACATCAATCCTACTAATGTCAAATTCTCTACATATTATACAAGAGACAACAAAGACATTAAATCTATTATTGGTAAATATTGGGATGTTTTAACGATAGACGATGATATAAAAAGATTAGTGGGTGAGAAACCAATGTTTCTATATAGAAACAAAAAGAATCTCAAGAGAATCTTATGCCATAAGGGACACAAGGAAAATGTTAAGATAGATGGTCCTACAAAACCATGTGGCCATTGCAATTTTTGTACTTTAATTAGCACTGAACCTATCTTCACACACCCGGATTCTAAACAGGAAATTATTACTAATGCCAATGCTAATTGCATGACATGCCATGTTGTATACTTAGCAGTCTGCACAGTATGCTCATCATTCTACGTAGGCAAGACTAATAGATGCCTACGGGATAGAATTAGGGAGCATTGTTATAGCATTAGAAAAGAGAATGTCAATAATGCTTTGGCAAAGCATGTTCTAGAGAAGGGACAGGAACATACATTTAAATTCAGGGTTCTTGAAGTTATAACACCAAACCCGAGGGGAGGTAATATAAAATGCTATACAGAAGACAAGGAAAGCAGCTGGATAATCTTACTAAGGGCTGATAAAGGGCATGGGTTAAACGAAAGAGCATCAATAAAACCACACTTACGACAACGGAGACACATTAAATAAGCTGATTGAGGAGAGTCACCCTTTTTTGCCTGATATAACAACCCACTACATTTAATAATTCATTTGACATCCACATACTATTTAATTCATCCCATCGATTTACTTATACATACATACTTCATTATCATTCTATATGTACACTCACATACACATCATGTAAGCACTCTTTGATACTCATATTTATGTTCATATTTATTATCCATATACACATTTATATGTACATATATGTATTTATAGATATACTTATATGCATATTTACATATATATATATATATATATATATATATATATATATATATATATAATTCATATTTATCAATTTTGACCATATATACATTTTAAAATATTGATATCACATATTATATTTAATACATATTTATATTTATATCTACAATTGACTATTTTATGCTTCATTTTATTTATTTATTTATTTAATCAACTCATATACACATACATTACATTAATTACTTATACAGATACAACATATCACACATCAATATTTATGCTTATATTATATTATTACATATTTATTTCAATACATGTACATACATTTTTTCATACTCATTTCTTATCTTAAAGACTCATATTTACAATGAATTACAATGAAAGATGTCATATATTTATTCATGTATTAATTCATTATATATTTATCAATTTTAAATCTCTAATATTTTCATCAATAGATATATATATACTGCTATATGTTTCAATTATTTATTATTTATTATTTTACATATATATTACGTTTGAAACATAAGTTTGATCTATGCCTTATGAATATAATATATTATAATAAATGAGACAAAGGCAGTATTTGCAGTACTAATATTAATATATATTTTTAAAATACACTTTGGATACAGTTCATTTGTTTTTAACTTGTTTAAGACGTTTTAGTTCATATGACACATTGTATTTATCTAAGCAAAAGATTATGTTTTCTTTACATATCTATATAAGAAATCTTTTTATTATTTATACAATTTATGCGTCTTATATATATATACTTTCAGATACAAGTATGCATTACAGTTAGAGCATACAAACGACGAATTCAGTCTGAAAATGATTTTAACAAGTCACCCTTGAAAAAGTATTTTTTAAGATGTATATATTTTTTTAAAACTAACTCTCATACAATTATCCAATTATGTACGTCAGTTTAATTAAGTACTGATTATATTACTATATAAGAGATGGTATTCCATTATGTTTGTAACGATCTGAAGAAGCTAACCTAATAGTGAAAGCGCTCATCTGTTTTTTGCTTTTATTTCTGTTTGTTTCCATGAAATTAAATATAAATTGGTTTGAACTATATACTTTGAAGTCCTATCGCTTGTTTGGTGAACTTGGAGCCCTATTGCCTGTTTGGTGTACTTGGATTTAATTTGAATGCAGAATCGATGCTAAGCGTAGCACCCACTTCGCACACAAGTAACCACTTTGTCTTTTGAATTAATTGTTATTTGTGGTAACAGTGTGCTTATCCGACGGGAAGTTACTTTTTTATATAACATATATTTTACCTGTTACTGGATGAGTAAAATGGTTCCTTGTTTAATACACTTACAAGGTCTACATTTATAACACAGTACTGCGCCTTCAGTCTTCATATTTTTTCTTTTCTATTTTCATTGATCATATCTTTGTAACATACCTTATGCTTTAAGTTTTGTCCTTTTCTAAAAGTAAAATCAGAACACTCGTTAACCTTTTTTTGCCTCTTCTGATGAAATTAAGACAGAATAATGACAGAATAATTTATTTCAATAATGCTCTTAATCTGTTAATTTATTTTATTATATTTAGCCACATACTCTATTTTTTTCTAATAGTTTCTTGATGCTTTACATAGTTATCTAAAGAAAAAAAATATCCTAACCTATCGATCAGATGCATTATTTACATAATTTTTAATTTCACTTAGCATCTTAACACGACCAAGCCTTATCTTATCAAGGTATCTGTCAAAGAGAAGAGGTTGCAAAGTGGAGTTATGCCACAAGTTTATCATGAGCCTGACATGTTTTGCCCTACTGAAAGCAGGGAGTACATTCTGAGCACAGGCACTGGCAAGGTTTAAATGAACTCTTTTTGAATTATTAGCTTGTAACTCTTGTGATCCTATGACATAGCTGTAAGACAGAGTCATTCATTCATTCACTCATTCATTCATTTGCTGGACTATCACTTAAACCACTTTTTTCATCATCTCTTGTCTGACTGAATAGCAAAATGCTCAAATTCTCTGATCACTGGCATATCAGAAGTTTTCACTTTCTCTTAACATGCAGTGATCTTAGTGTTATATAATGTATTTAAGGGTACAGGCGCAGCCATTTGAATTGGTTTTCTAGTGGTTTGGAAGTGAAGTTACTTTTAACATCTTTGGGTTGATTTTTTTTCAGACAGTAATGTTTTGTTTACCTGTTTTTCTTTCTTGCTTGCTTTGTTAAATGACATTCATTGAATTCATTCCACAAAAACACAAAAAATATTTGAGGTTTGCACTTTTGTAGAATTCACAAGCAATCATTGAGTAAGTACTGAGGAGTGTAATGATCGACACATCTGCAATAGTCAATATCTCAAATATTTATATAGTTATATAATATGCACACATACAGACACACACACACACACACACACACACACACACACACACACACACATAAATATATATTTTTTCTCTTTCTCTCTCTCTCTCTGTCTATATATATATATATATATATATATATATATATATATATGTGTATATATAAATAATCAAACAACATATTTCAGTCTAGCTGTTGAATGGGGTGAGTATAACATTTGAAGGATGTGCTCATCTGCTAATCTGTAAAAGGTTTAAGCTTACAGCATTTGTTGTACTTGACATGTTTAAAATATAGTAGACAGCATAAATTATGCCACAGAAATATTTTGCACCCTGAATTCTGTTGTCATGGTTCTACTGCCTTTGTGATGGCTTACATGTAGTACAAGCTATTGTATATATGCAGCAAAAATGTGTCAATTAGCTAAAAGGCATGCTGGTAAATCAATATTCCAGGCTGTGCTGAGTGATATCTAAGAGTGATATGTGTTATATGCACATCTTATAATTGCTTATTATTTTGTTTTCAGTTTCGGCTACAGGTCAAACATAGAGAACTGATGTGTAATATGGAAGCTGTCTGGTATGGACTAACAGCTTTTGCAGCTGACAAGTAGATGAAGGTTGCACATTCAGCACCACAGCCTGTGTATTCTCCATTTATAGGGTATATTTCTAGAAAGTGCCCCATTCTACAGCTATTTGAAATCACTCAGGGCATATGCACACACTAACTGGGGGAGTTGACGTCCCACTGGATTTTCTCATACCCATTATCGTGTACCTCTCTGACATGTCCCCAGGGGATTGTGCAAACACAAACTGGGTGGGAAGTAATATGGAGGGACTCTCATACTATATGAAACACGCATTTAAAACTGCGTTTTATGCACTGTTTATTTGTACTACTGACACTGTATACCTGATTATTTGCTTTGATATGCTGCCTCCTATGCTGTTGTATGTGACTCACTGTAATGGCCCGCATTTATGTTTGTGACAGAGACAGCTGAAAGAAAAAAATGCAATTGCATGCGAATAGCTTGGACAGTGTTGTGTATTACCACAATAAATGACACCTGCACATTGCTAACAGTATTCAATATGCCCTGCAAAACAGGAAGCTTTGTTTGTAATAGTTAGATGATCTCATAAGTGGTGATTGTTTGAGATGCATGATAATATCGTAAGGCAAATGATCAGAATTAAAACAGTTATACATTTACAGCCATTGCTGATTCTAAATGAATCTTCCATCTTACTGCCATCCTGACAGTATAGCAGCATTGCTAAGTTACAAGACCCAACATATGCTGTTGGACAACAAACCAAGACAATTCACTTCTAAGTGTGTGAAGTAAAACCCAAAAACTAAAAAAAACACGCATTTGTATCAATAAGCAGCAGTATGAAAAACTTTATTTTGAATGACGTTTAAGCACTTTTGTACAGTAGACAGTTAGGACTTCAACAGAAGTAATTGGTTATTGGTTGCTTCTGAAAATAGAATTCAGCTGAAAACATAGCACATTAAAATGCATTTATTGTAAAGGGTAATTCCTCCTTCAATGCCAATATGTGTGAATGGAAGGAGAGTGGACTTTGTACTCCATATCACCTTTTTTATTCCTGTTATGAAATCATGCTACCTTGGAGAATGGGGCTGTCCTAGTTAGTGAATTCATTTTTAAGAGTTCAAGATTCACTGACCTATGTTATAGTATGATAATCTTTAAATTATCTCTAAGTCGTGAACAACCATTTCTATCTAAATGGGCATATCTATATCTATGTACATATCTATGTCTATATGTGTGTGTGTGTGTATATATATATATATATATATATATATATATATATATATATATATGTGTGTGTGTGTGTATGTATAAATATATATATATATATATATATATGGATCACCTTTAAAACCTCGAAACCGCATTTGCCCGAAACACTAACAACCGAAACGAAAAGACCGAAAACATAAAACGCCGACAACGCAAAACACCGAAAACCATTACACCAACACAGTACACTACATAACATATGCACTATCCCTAACCCAAACCCTAACCCTAAGGTCCGACACTACCGCACACTTACCCTACCTGCACCCTAACCCTAACTCACTTAACCCACCCCTAACCCACAGTCCCTCACCATTGCACACACACCCTACCTGCACCCTAACCCTAACTCACTTAACCCACCCCTAACCTACAGTCCCTCACTATCGCACACTTACCTGTCCGCTCCCTAACACTAAATCCCTCACTCGATCGCACACTTACCGAGTCCCTAATCCACAGTCCCTCACCATCGCACACACACCCTACCTGCACCCTAACCCTAACTCACTTAACCCACCCCTAACCCACAGTCCCTCACTATCGCACACTTACCTGTCCGCTCCCTAACACTAAATCCCTCACTCGATCGCACACTTACCGAGTCCGTCCTTTTCGGTCATCTGCATTTTCGGTATTCTCGTCCCGTCGGATTCCGTTTCGGGCAAACGCGATTTCGAGATTTTAAAGGTGACCCATATATATATATATATATATATATATATATATATATATATATATAGAGAGAGAGAGAGAGAGAGAGAGACTTAAGTGGCAGCAATGGGTCATCTTTAACTGTCCAACAGTGTTATCTAATCATGAAAACATCTACATCCTATAATTATCTAAACCAGCTGTTGATCAAGCAGCATGATGGGTCAGTGGTTAAGATCAACGCCTCATACCTCCAAGGAGTTCAAACCTAAACTCAGGGCATGGAGTTTACATATCACCATATCTATGTGGGTTTTCTGAGGACCCTTAATTGTTTCCAGTTGCTAAAAATATACTATTTGTATTCTATTTACCCTTACTTTTGTGGCATGAATCATAGCAGAAAGGGGTCACACATGAGCCACTTTAATTTCATCTCTTGTAAGTGAATAAATGAAATTCATTTAAAATTCACCTGGCTTTGCAAAGGGCCTTAGCAACATGGAGATATGTTTATATAGTTGCTTTCATGTTTGACTGTCATACCAGGAGGAAAGTAATTGTTGCCTCTGGGTGGGCATTTACCTTTTCACTTGTATGATCAGCAGTTGACAATACTCTTTCCTGTTAAGTGCTATCTGGTGGTGTACAAGATGGACAGAATTCAAAAATGTGTAACAGTTAGTATTGCCATTAATACATACTGCTACTTGCTTCTCCTTTCAGTCATATATACACCAGCACTTCTTGCACAGCTGTCAGTTCCAGCTAGACATACACACCCACACACACACACACACACACACACACACACACACACACACACACACACACACACACACACACACACTTGAATGCACACCTACTTCCTCCTGTGCAATTACATCATTGTGATGAGCAGGACATGGATATGAGACAGAAAATGTGATGCTACAAGTAACAGAGCAACTCAAGCCTCAAATGACATACTATACATCTCATCAATGATCTCCAAGCATTTGTGCAACTGCTCAAACAGACACTACAAATATTCTGGATGAGTAAGTTGAGCTTATCCAGACTATGAATGGGACAATGTCTATACTCCAGTATACAATGAATTTGAGTTTATGCCAGCAAGTACAGAAGCTAGAGCAGAACCAATGGCAGAGGTTATTGTTAAGGATCACCACGTCATTCGTGGATGATGCTGATACTTGTTCATACATCTGCTTCCTACTGCAGACTGTAAAGATGATTCTGCATGGACAGTATCATATCTGTGTGGAATGAGTCCCAATGATACTGCTTGACTGTCCAGATTTTTACCGCTTATTTTTGTTTTGTTTTTCCTCATGAATGCTTTGGTTTTCTGACAGATCATTGAGGACTAAAGTGTGAAAAGTCAGACATTTGAGTTTCAGATGTCATACCCTTCAGAAAAATTCATGCTAATGCAAAACATGTTATACTATCAACCTTTATATCCTTGTTGATAAGGTCCATGATGGTTGTCTCCATGGCCTTGCAGATACAGTTGGTTAGACTTATGGGTGTATAGTTCCCAGGGTTGGTTGAGGGACCCCTTTTGTGTAAGGGGATTACAGTTGCTATTTTCCACTCAGCTAGGACAAAGCCAGTGCTTAGACTGACATTGAACACTGTGGCAGGCTGTAAATACCCAGTACAAAAAAATAAAATGGCCATATATGGATGCTCCCTATGCATGGCTGATCATGCTTTCAGAGACAGAAAATTACTTATTGCTTGTTTAGGGCTTGTTCTGTGTGTTCTAGCTCAATTGATAATAGGGGGTGGACAGTGAATGTGGGGTGCTGAGAAAGACAGTGCATGTGCCACCAGTGTTGACTACCACAGTAAAGTGCTGGTTTGCACTTGTAATAGTTAAGGGCAATTCAGAGGCATGAAAATTAGGAGAAAATGAAATGTCTTGCCTCATTGCAGCTAACATGTCTCTAAATCACATTTTCTTGCATCAAGGAAACAGTTCCTTTTGGTAACAGCTCTCATGTTAGGTGGTAGGGCTCTTACTGCATCCACAGGTGTAAGTGTTCAGTGATATTTATCATTGAGGAATCCTGCCCACATTCATATACAATACTCTGACTGAAAATATAACACTGTTCTCTACCTCTTGATGCCTTGTCAGAATTTGCTTCCTGATTCGTTATGCCAGTTGACCAGTCTTTCAAGGATGTTTGTATAGTATTGTGAAGCATAATGTAATCAGGACCTGGTCAACTTTCTCCATTTGTTCCTTGTGTACATGCTATAGCAACATCTACTGTATTGTTTTACCATCTTTCTTGTGACTTTCAGCTACAGTTTCTACAGTGAACCTGCGTCCCACTAATCCAGGAGTTTTAATCATAGCAGTTGCAGCACAAATATAATTAACAGTTTTTTACTATGGTAACACCTCTGTGCTTTCACCCCAATATAAATTCATTCACGATATTATTCATTTGTTAATATACGCCGTCATAAAAGTGGTCACCTTTCATATACATCTCTATTTACATCAAAGATAAATATACTTCACGGCTCATCAAACAGGATAATGCACTTGAGCTGGTCCATGTTCAAATCACCATAGGCAAAATCCAATACAATTTCCTTGCAAGCTATAGGCACCTCTCTATGACCCAGTAAACTCATACCATGTATTTAAACTTATTAGAAACACTAACCATCCAACCCAATACCATATTCATGGGTGACTTCAATTACCTCAATATTAACTGGGAATCCTATACAACACCAAATGTACATGCACAGAGATTCTTGGATTTTGTAAACACAAACTGTCCAGACCAGATAGTCAATACACCAACCAGGGGTACAACCATACTGGATCTGGTCCACACTAATATGGGAGATTGCTGCACACCCCTACTGTAATGTCTTTCCTGGTAATGTCAGACCACAAAATGGTCTTTGAAGTACAAATAAAACCTGAACCCAGAGCTAAACCTGGAATATTCAGGAACTATTCTAAGCTACCCTCCTGCTATTAAGTGAGAACCTGGCAAAATTTCAAGCCCCCATAAACCCTGAGAACACTGCTGCCTATGTAGAACTGTTTACAGAAACCCTGTACAAGCATGTTAATAGTTACATAGAGGCAGCTGTACCCACCATGAAGAAGTACAGAACTAACTCAAAAAACATGCCACCCTGGTGGAATCACAAAATCAATAGGCTGTATAACAGGAGGAAGAAAAGCATGGCAAAATTTAGGAGGTGCAGTACCCAGCAGGATAAAAGCATTCTCATCAAACTAACAGACAACTCAGAGGACAGATAAAGTCTTCCAAAGCCAGTTGTGAGGTAAGTCTGGCCTCCGAGGCCAAGTACAACCAAAAAGCATTCTTTAGCTATGTCTGCAACTTCAAAGGCAATACACAATTGTGTGCAGAGCTCATTGTAAATGGAGCCACCTATACTGAGCCAGAAGACATAGCAAACCTCCTGGCAGATAAATTCAGCTCCAACTTTCCCCCTCTCTCCCTCTCAACCTTCCCTCTGGAAATATCATCAAATATAACTCCCCCTACTATCACTAGGGAACAGTTCCTTAATGCTCCCTCTAAGACCAAGAACACTGCATCAGTGGGCCTAGAGAATATCACAGGATGCCTTCTAAATAGCATGAAATATGACCTATCAGGGCCTCTAGAATTACTATTGAACTGTAGCCTCCAGACAGGTTTCATGACACATGAATGGAGAAAGGCAACATTCATCCCTCTGCACAAAGGTGGGCCATCTACAGACCCTGGAAACTACAGACCCATAAGTCTCACTAGTCTTATATGTAAAGCCATGGAAAGAATTATCATGGAGATGATCAACAGAGATAGAGTAAACCTACAGGCAGTGGACCCAACCCAGTTCGGTTTCATCAAGGGCAGATCATGCCTACTCAACCTGGTGGACATCTTCGAGAAGGTAATCAAAGCAATGGATGAGGGCAGAATTGTTCACACTGCCTATCTTGACATGGTCAAGGCATATGACATAATACCCCACTCGGGCATTGTTGACAAACTCAGGAGGTTAGTTGCAAACCTGTATGTCACCCAGTGGATAGCCAACTGGCTCATGGACAGGACCCAGGAAGTTAGAATTGGGGAGTGCACTTCTACAAAGAGACCAGTCACAAGTGGAGTCCCTCAGGGCTCAGTCCTTGGATCGCTCCTTTTTGGCATTTGCTTCTCAGAAGTCAAGGCCAATGTCAGTGGTCTCTGGCTGACTATATTTGCAGATGATTGCAAATTAGGAGCTGTCAATGAATCTCACACTGACACAAATATTCTCCAGGAGGGGCTGACACAGACAAACAACTGATGTCAGAGCCATGGACTAAAACTAAATGTCAAGAAATGCATAACAGTATCCTTTGGGAAGTTATCCACCCCTGGTAACTATCATATTGACAACACACCCCTTACAGTGACCATCATGTGTCTACAGTGGTGAGGAAATCATTCTATATTGAATAACTTATAAACAAAGGTATGGCATCTAAGTCCAAGGAAGTCATTGTTCCACTGTATCTGGCATTCATCAGACCTATCATTGAGTACAATGCCCCCTTTGGTATGTACCTAACCAGGCATATCCAACAATTGGACTGTCCACAGAGGTTCCTCACTAAAAGAATACAGGCCGTGCATAAAATGTCCTGTGCAGACCACCACAAGGCCTTATCCCTGTATTTTGTCTCCTACAGGGTTTTGAGGTGAGATCTATGCCTGGCATACAGGACATTGTCAGACCCCACTCTGATGGACCTCCTGCATATCCACAAAACAAACAGCACCAGAATTACATGTTCTAAAGACTTAAACCTTGCCTGTGATATAAATAGGTCCTGCTGGAGAGATAGGTACATATCCCAGAGACTACTGCTTCTATGGAACAGGCTCCCCATCCATGTGAAGAAGAGTTCCTCCTTAACCCAATTCAAGTGTATCTTGGACAATTGGATGGGAAACTGGAAATTCATCCCTAGTTTGGCACCTATGTCTCTAAAGGACACAGATAACTTATAAATGGTTCATCTCCCAAAGCCATGTTTACACTTATCAAGGGTATCAGAACTTGTCAGAGAATTGGGATGCATAGCTAGGCTTAAAAAGGCCTTTGTGGTGTTAGCCTAGTAAACACCTATGAACCTATGCCTATGCACATTCGTACATTGATATCATATGCAGACTCATTCTCAGTTATGCCAGTCAGACTCTAGGCCACACTCATATTCATAAATGCATTCATTTATTCACCTGCACTTGTATACCTGGTGCACACACCTATCAAGAAATAATATGCTGTTGCAAGTTGGGAGCAATGGGCATGTAGCCTGAAAGCTGCTGTGAGTAAGATGCAGTCACAGCACCTGCAAAGGATTATAAGATCACAATGGAAAACAGCAGAAAACTATGTAAGATAATGGGTTTACTATGCAAGTTTAAATGAAAGATCGGCATGCCACTGAAAAGCCTTCTGAAGACTGCCAGTGGTCTGCTGGCCACATGCTGGCGATTGCTAAATAAAATTATACCAAAATTAGGGTAGCAGATTTAAATTTTGAAAATAAATTCTATCGGCAAATAATTCCAGTAGTTCCATCAAATAATGGCCTAGGCATAAAACATTTAACAAGAAGTAGGGGAGCAATTCTACTTGAATTTATATTACATTTACTATCATTTATAGGATGTCCTGACAATCATATTCACTACTACCCCATTAGCCTGAGAAGCCTGGTCTGCAAGGCCATAATATCATGGAGCTTATAAACAAGGACATAGGTAACCTCCAAACTCTGGACCCCACTCAATTTGGGTATGTAAAAGGTAGGTCATGTCTCCTAAAACTGATTGACTTCTTTGAAGTAGTCACCAGAACCATGGACAAGGGTAAGATGGTGCACACAGCCTATCTTGACCTCGCCAAGGCTTTCAACACCATCCCCCACTCTGGAATTATAGATAAATTCACCAGATTGGGCATAAATCCCTATGTCACAAGATGTGTGGCCAACTGGCTCACTGACAGAACCCACACAGTGAAAGGAGCCGACTCCAAATCTAACTTCAGACCAGTGACAAGTGGAGTACCACAGGAATCAGTCCTGGGTCCTCTCCTGTTTAGCATCTACTTCTCAGAAATCCAGGCTAATACAGCAGGTCTTTGGCTAACGAAGTTCGCAGATGACTGCAAACTAGGAGCCATAATAGATTCGTCCAAGGATGTGGACATTCTACAAAGAGGCCTCACTGAGACTGATGCTTGGTGTCAAAGTCATGGCCTAAAGCTCAGTGCTAAGAAGTGCATTGTCATCCCCTTTGGGAAACAGCAGTACAAGGACAAAATGATTGACTTCAATAATTGGCTAAGCTTCTGGTGTCATTATAAAGGGATCCAGTATCTGTCAGCCTGGGATGACATGGTCGACAGACCACAATGCTTTGCCAGAGATTACATGCATCTGTCACCCCTGGGATTCCAGATACTGGCTAAGGTTCTTGCCGCCCCTATAGTACCTTTTTTAGGCAAGGTTCAAATGACAAATTCACCACCATAGCAGGAACCGGCAAGCAAAAACTGAGGGTGATGCTACTCAATGCTAGAAGTCTAAATCTCAAAATGCACTCACTCGAGGCACTCTTAAAATGGAAAACATCGATAACTGTGCAGTGACTGAGACCTGGTTCAAGACTCCAGAGAGCACCCCTGCACTACAACGCTATAACTCATACCACACTTTTTGCCCATGTAACCTTGACCAGAACACCAAAGGCAGAGGTGTGTCCATATTCATTAAAGATATCCACACCTCCAGGCTAGTTGCTCAGCATAATGCATCCGAGGTTACCCAAGTGCAACTAACTCTGGGCAAAACTGCAATCCAAATTGTAGCTTGCAACAGATACCCCACCATGCCCCAAGACTCCCATTCCTCTTTTCTTGATGTACTGGAAAATATTAGGGTTCAACCAAACACCCTAATAAGGGGCGATATCAACTACCCCACCATTAACTGGGAAAACTACTCATGTGCCAACTCCTTCACTCAACGCTTTCTGGAATTCATAAACTCCAATGCCCTGGATCAACTTATCCACACCCCCACCAGGGGAAACAATATCCTAGATCTAGTCATTACCAACATGAGTGACTGGTGTTCCACACCTGAAGTCAACGCCTCATTGGTCCGATCCGACCATAAGCTAATCACCCTAGATATCCACATCCTGCCCCCACCCCCATTAAGGAAACCAGGGTAAAAAATTTCTCCAAAGCCAACTCCATGCTTCTTAAGAAAGAAGTGATGAACTTCATGACGCCCATGCAGATGGACAATACAGGTACGACTACTGAATCCTAGAAATTGTACTTTATAAGCACTTACACAAGTGCATGGATTATGCTATCCCAAAAAGAACCAAGACGCTATCCTCCAAAAAAGGAAGCCAATCTGGTGGTCCCCTGCCATAAACAAACTGTACAAGAGAAGGAAGAAACTGTTGCAAAAGAGAGTAAAATCCCATGAGTGGAGGAGCTCCCTGGTCAGCCTCAGTAAGAAGCTGCGATCCCTGATAAAATCCTCCAAAGCTAGTTATGAAAACAAAAATAACCACTGATTCTAAAGACAACCACAAAGCATTCTATAGCTATGTCAAGAATCTCAATGGCAACACTCAGATCTGCTCTGAGTTACAGCACAATGGCACTAAATATAAAGTCAAAGAGAGGCAGGCTAGCAAGTACCGTAGGTGCATGGACCAGACAAACTATGGCAAACATGAAAAAAAGAAAGCCAGCACCTTGGAATCATGAAGATTTATTATAAGAACCAGACCGGTTTCAGTGTATAGCTTTCATCAGTGGTACATCTCAAAAAGCAGTGATAACCCTGCATTAAATTCTTAATCTAATTAGGTATCCATGACATCATTTCCTGTCCAAGACAAAACTTTTCTGATATCAAATGATAGGCACAAAAAACAATGCAGAACACAATAAAAGTCAATATACAATTACTGCTTTGTCCCCCTTTATTCTTTTCCTTGATATTTTGATAATCTGTTTTTTGTTTTAAGAACTGTTGTACTCTTGGTATCCACCACAGAGTAATAAATCATACCCAATGGTATACAACCCATGATAGGAAAGGAAAGTACTACAATTTGTCATTTAATCCAGGTGGGAATAAACCACCCAATTTTACAATCCATTTCCTTTCCTTTATGTTTAATGTATTGTACCACCCTGTTTTGAAAGATCTATTGCCTGATATTTTGTCAATGACTGTAAAAGTAAATTTTGCTGTATGATGAATCAGTGAATGTCTACAAAGAGCATTGGTGGCTCTGGCATTCCTAATATCCCCTGAATATTCTGACCTTCGAAATCTAAATTGTCTAGACGTTTGGCCCGCATAGAAAGCTTGCCAAGTGCAAGTGGCTAAATATATAACCCAATCTGTTCTGTAATTGGCGAAGCAGTTAATGTTGTACACCTGACAGTGTTTTTGCTGGTAAAGGTTTTTGTTTTGAAAACATGTTTACAGAAAGTGCAATGTCCGCATGGGTAAGAACCAACCAGTTTCTCCCCTGTTAATGTTGTTTGATGATAGATGGCATCCTGATGCATGATTTTTTTATAGTGAGAAAAATGGGAACCCAAAGTTTTGCCCCACCTGAAAGAAAATAGGCATTTGTCCCCCAAAAGGTAATCCAATTGTTCATTGGTCTTCAAAATATTCCAATGTTTGTCAATAACATCAACAAGATGTGCTGTGTTTCTACCAAATGTGGTGACCATTCTCAAGGTGTCCTTATTATCCTTCATGGGTTGATGTTTATATTCTAATAAAGTGTTCCTTGATTGGTTTTTGGCCCATTGCATGGCCGAGTTAACATTCTGTTTGTCATATCCCCAGCTAAAAATCTATTAGCTAAATCAGGATGGGATTATGTAAGATCCTGCTGTGAAGAGCAAATTCTCTTCAAACACAAAATCTGGGATTTTTTTTAATGACTGGAGGCATGTAGCAGGCTGTTCTATTGTGGATATTTTCGGTAAACTTTGGTTCATAGTGTGTTTTCTCATTAATGCTGTAAATGAACATCCAAAAAGTGAATCTACTTTTTATGATGGCTCACTGTAAATTCAGCCCCCCATTTGTTTCCATTGAGATATTCAATGAATTCCTCCAAATATTCACTGCCTCCTTTTATTCACTGCCTCCTTTCCATACAAGCCAACAGTCATCCAAAAATCGTCCCCATATGTCTATCTCTGGCAAATACAGATTATGTAGTTCATTATATATGATGTGCTCCTCCACATATCCCATATATAAATCAGCATATATTTGGGCAAAAGATGCCCCCATTGCTGTGCCTTGAGTTTGCCAGTAGCACTCATGTTGAAAATAGAAGACGTTTTTAGTAAGGACATGCTCGGCCATACAAATGAGCAATGCGTTGAAACCTGGACTAAAAATATTGGTCTTATTTAGCCAAAACTCTAGTGCTGTTAATACAGTCCAGTGTGGAATGCTGGTATAGAGTGAATTAACATCCATGGTACACATCAACCAACGAGGTTCCAATTGAGACTCAGATACAATTTGTAAAAATTCGGTGGTATCCCTTAATCTGGCTCTGACATATGGCAAAAGTGGTTTCAAATACTCTGTCAAAAATGCTGGCAATGTCTCCATGAAGGAGCCAATGCCTGAAACAATAGGTCTGCCTGGTGGCGTATTGAAAGATTTGTGAAGTTTGGGCAATAGGTAAAGATATTGTTTACCTGGATCATTGACCATTAGTTGTTGTCTGGTTTTAACACTGATAATTCCCTCCTCAACAGCTTCCTGGAAAAAATTGTCAATTTCTTTTTTAAAGTTTGAAGTGAGGTCAGTGGGCATGTTCATATAATGCTGAAGGTTGGACAGTTGTCTACTTCCCTCGGCCCAGTAATAACTGGAGTCCATGACCACCACTGCCATACCGTTATCTGCTCGTAGAATGGAAATATCAGTGTTGGCCCTAAGATCAATTAGAGCTTTTTGTTCCGCCTTTGTCAAATTATGTCTAATGATATTTAAAGAGCCTAAATGCTAATGCAAATTATTAATCACTGCCTGTTGGAAGATGGCAACATGTTTGTCCATGTGTGGACTGGAATTAGATTTGTGGAATCTAAAATCAGTAGATCTCTGAGAATGATCCTGTTGGCTGAACAACAATTTTATATTAATCTTTCTACAAAAAGATAATATATCAGAAACAAAAATGCTTTCATCCCCAAAAAAAACAGGGATAAAACCAAAACCTTATTCAACAATGATTCCTCTTCAGATGATAAAACATATTTTGAAATATTATGCACATTTGAGCATTCAAGATTTATTTCACTATTGATTGAAAAAGATCCTCTATGGTTTTTACCCCTATGTTTGCATCCCCCCATGCCTCCTACCCCTAAAGGGTATTCTGGACTCTGGCCCCTCTTGGAATCAGGGGAATCACTAATGTATTTGGATTCGGTGTCAGTAGTGGAGGATTCCTCCCCCAAGGTTGTAGTGTGTGGTCTACCTTTTTTCAGTATGGATCTCGGTCTTTTTTTACAAATCTGAGTGGTATTTTTTTGTTCCATCCGCAAACCTAACACTTCTCTATGACTCAAATGGCCTACCCCTCTCTTAGTCCTCCATATCTCTGGAAAATTTATGTAACTTCTTGTCTTTCAAATGATTTTCAAAGGTAGTCAGTTCCTTTGACAGTCTACTAAGATTGTCCTTAAAGTTTGTTTGTTCTTCATGTTTTTTCAATTCCTCACATATTTTTTGAACATCACAAATGTTGACCTCAATTGTTCTTTCATAGTAAGACGTTAGAATGTTAGCAAAGGACATGGACGCCTGTTGCTGTGCCAGGTTCCAATCCCTTAATAATATATCATCAGGCTTGCTGACTAATGGCTGTAGTTTGGTCCTTAAACCCCTCAGGGTGATATTTTGATTTTGATAAGCTTTAAAAAGCTTTAAATGCCAAATGTTGGTACATAACGTTTTTACCTTCTTGCCAAGCTGTGTAAATAGCAAATTACAACCGTCAACTGGATCGATCTGGCTGTTCTCCTTTGATCCCTCATCCATAGGTTTAATTCCAAATACACGAATATCATCCTTATCTGCACAAAGGCCCTGAAGCAGCTTGTTAAGATCCATGGCCATAAGTTGCTAATTTGCTTCAATCACTCTGAAAACCCTGTTAGTCAACCTGTGATGTAATAATACCAAAAATAGGAGCTATATGACATCTCCTGAGCAGACTGTCAAGGGTACTGGGAAATAAACCCCTTATACTTAAACCTGATTATCTAATACAATAAACTGTTATATTAACCCCATTTGAGTCACAAAGCAATGTAAAAGATGGCTGATAGGAAAAAAAGGGGTAAAAAAACAATTACCCTGATTGGCCCAAAAGGGCACATGAAGAATTCACCCAGAATAGGCAAGTCAGCAATCCAAAACCAAAACAAATATGTTGTGTTGTGAAATTCACCAGTTGAATGTGGTTATGAATGCCAACCACTGAGAGGGATAAACAAACACCTGTTCTTAGACAAAGATAATATAATGACTATTAACTAATCTATCCCCTAATAGTAAAAATATTTGCAGGCAAGTAGCCTTCTAACTACATATAAGTACACATTTCTATATTATAAATATATGATGACTAATATTAATAATGCCCTATCAACACACAGTCATTGCCCTAAAGAAAACGAAATATTCATTAACCAAGTGTCAACCTGTAATCCACTTATAATGAAGTGTGCGGAAATCAGGCCCTATGTGTATTAAACTCATATATAACATGGAAAGCTCAAAATCCCCTAAAGAGCAATGTGTAAACTAATAAGTTGGATAAATAGACCCTGTAATAAAAAAGGGATAGTTTTATAATGGCTTCCTGAATTTACTTCTCCTAGTGCTGAGCTGGTCAAAAATAATTAGAAAACCATAATTTGCAGTTTCCCCCAATTATACCATCCATGTTAACATGAGTAGATCCATTGGATAGTAACTGGCACTTAGTCATACCATATAGGCTCATTCCTAATCAAAAAATCATGAGCCAGAAAAAGGTAAATCATCATGAAAAATTCATACACTGAACCCCTATGTAAATAGCAACATTTCCTGTAATGTATATTAACCACTACATACAAATAGCAGTTCGTAGGCCCATAAAATATAACTGGTGCCCACCCAGCAAAAAACAGAATGAATGGTTCAAAATGTTCCCTTCGACATCTGTTTGACCATCCTACCAAAAAAGAATGCTTTCTCCAGCAATAAAGTGACTGATTCATTTGAAACTGTGTATAAAATGAAAACAGACCCTGATTCCCTATGCCTCAAAATGGGCAAATTGTTCATTATTTGCTGAATGACAAGAGCATCATCTGTCTAAGTAACCAAATAGAATGTATATATATGTATATATATATATATATATATATATATATATATATATATATATATATATAAATGTAAACCATTGGTGAAATTCTGCCAAAGTAATAATAGTCCCAGACCAAAAAATATATGATCAGCGTGTGTACAGCCATGCACCAAAATGAGTTTTTATATCATAAAGTCTGCCTTAAACAATTGGAAACCAATCCTCCGTGAAGTGTTTATGCTCCCCGTTTGCACATAATCCTTTGCTAGTGCCGTCCTCATCAATCGCAATCAATTCCGATGTAGCCCATAAGCTCAAATCAGTGCAGTCAATGTCTAAACACATGTCCGAATGATCCCCGATCTCACAAACACTTGTTAATACACCAAACCTTGCCCAATCTGAGAGCAGCCCTTGTTGTAATTTCAAAAGCCCCTTCAAATATCGGCCAAAAAAAGAGAATGTCACTGGGACCAATAAAGGTATGGCCACCAACAAAATTAGGCCCAAAGTAATGCCAAAGCCACAATGGGAACGAAAAAAGTTAAGTGAGTCAAAAAACACTAACCCATAAACCGTAGTCGATGAATCTCCCTCTGTAGATAAAACAACAGAAGTATTCCAAACAAAATGTTAGTTCAGCAAGACATTTACATATAAAGGACCCGACGACCACACTGAATGCTCAAATGTTAATAAAATGCTGATTCACAAGGTAGATGAGTCATCCCCTTCAAATATTGCAAAAATAAATCCTGTCAATGAGAAAAGAAAAGGCAATGGACCCCCATCCAATAAACAACAATCCGTAGTTAGATCCAGCTATCCAGATGGAAAACAAGGCACATATAAAAATGAGCATATTGATGAAACGAACAGGTTACAAACCAAACAGTGAGGAATCCTCCTCTACTGACATCGAACGCCACTAAAATGGCTCCTGCTTCAGCACTCCCAACACCAACAGCCAGCAAATAACACGTAGTCAATGAGAGGCAGGCTAGCAAGTATGGTAGGTGCACAGGCCAGACAAACTATGGCAAACATGAAAAAAAGAAAGCCAGCACCTTGGAAGCATGAAGATTTATTATAAGAACCAGACCAGTTTCAGTGTATATCTTTCATCAGTGGTACATCTCAAAAAGCAGTGATAACCCTGCATTAAATACTTAATCTAATTAGGTATCCATGACATCATTTCCTGTCCAAGACAAAACTTTTCTGATATCAAATGATAGGCACAAAAAGCAATGCAGAACACAATAAAAGTCAATATACAATTACTGCTTTGTTCCCCTTTATTCTTTTCCTTGATATTTTGATAATCTGTTTTTTGTTTTAAGAACTGTTGTACTCTTGGTATCCACCACAGAGTAATAAATCATACCCAATGGTATACAACCCATGATAGGAAAGGAAAGTACTACAATTTGTCATTTAATCCAGGTGGGAATAAACCACCCAATTTTACAATCCATTTCCTTTCCTTTATGTTTAATATATTGTGCCACCCTGTTTTGAAAGATCTATTGCCTGATATTTTGTCAATGACTGTAAAAGTAAATTTTGCTGTATGATGAATCAGTGAATGTCTATAAAGAGCATTGGTGGCTCTGGCATTCCTAATATCCCCTGAATGTTCTGACCTTCGAAATCGAAATTGTCTAGAAGTTTGGCCCATATAGAAAGCTTGCAAAGTGCAAGTGGCTAAATATATAACCCAGTCTGTTCTGCAATTGGCGAAGCAATTAATGTTGTATACCTGACAGTGTTTTTGCTGGTAAAGGCTTTTGTTTTGAAAACATGTTTCCAGAAAGTGCAATGTACCCATGGGTAAGAACCAACCAATTTCTCCCCTGTTAATGTTGTTTGATGATAGATGGCATCCTGGTGAATTATTTTTTTATAGTGAGAGAAATGGGAACCCAAAGTTTTGCCCCGACTGTAAGAAAATAGGCATTTGTCCCTCAAAAGGTCATCCACTTGTTCATTGGTCTTCAAAATATTCTAATATTTCTCAATAACATCAACAAGATGTGCTGTGTTTCTACCAAATGTGGTGACCATTCTCAAGGTGTCCTTATTATCCTTCCTGGGTTGATGTTTATATTCTAATAAAGTGTTCCTTGATTGTTTTTTGGCCCATTGCATGGCTGAGTTAACATTCTGTTTGCCATATCCCCAGCTAAAAATATATTAGCTTAATCAGAATGGGATTACGAATGGGATTGTGTAAGATCCTGCTTTGAAGAGTAAATTCTCTTCAAACACAAAAACTGGGATTTTGGAATGTTATTAATGGTGTGTTTGGGGTGGAGACTGGAGGCATGTAGCAGGCTGTTGTATTGTGGATATTTTCGGTAAACTGTGGTTCGTAGTGTGTTGTCTCATTGACGCTGTAAATGAACATCCAAAAAGTGAATCTAATTTTTATGATGACTCACTGTAAATTCAGCCCCCCCCATTTGTTTCCATTGAGACTTTCAATGAATTCCTCCAAATATTCACTGTTTCCTTTCCATACAAGCCAACAGTCATCCAAAAATTGTCCCCATATGTCTATCTCTGGCAAATACAGATTATGTAGTTCATTATATATGATGTGCTCCTCCACATATCCCATATATAAATCAGCATATACTGGGGCAAAATATGCCCCCATTGCTGTGCCTTGAATTTGCCAGTAGCACTCGTTGAAAATAGAAGACGTTTTTAGTAAGGACATGCTCGGCCATACAAATGAGCAATGTGTTGAAACCTGGACTATAAATATTGGTCTTATTTATCCAAAACTCTAATGCTGTTAATCCCACCCAGGGTGAAATGCTGGTGTAGAGTTAATTAACATCCATGGTACACATCAACCAATGAGGTTCCAATTGAGACTCAGATGCAATTTGCATAAATTCGGTGGTATCCTTTAATCTGGCTCTGACATATAGCAAAAGTGGTTTCAAATACTCTGTCAAAAATGCTGGCAATGGCTCCGTGAGGGAGCCAATGCCCGAAACAATAGGTCTGCCTGGTGGCGTATTCAAAGATTTGTGAATTTTGGGCAATAGGTAAAGATATTATTTACCTGGATCATTGACCATTAGTTGTTGTCTGATTTTAACTCTGATAATTCCCTCCTCAACAGCTTCCTGCAAAAATTTGTCAATTTTTTTTAAAGTTTGGAGTGGGGTCAGTGGGCATGTTCATATAATGCTGAGGGTTGGACAGTTGTCTACTTCCCTCGGTCCAGTAATAACTAGAGTCCATGACCACCACTGCCATACCCTTATCTGCTCATAGAATGGAAATATCAGTGTTGGCCCTTAGATCAATGAGACCGTTTTGTTCCGCCTTTTTCAAATTATGTGTGATAACAGACCTTGGGACACAGGTGGACAGTAGTCTCTCCTTTGATAATCACATCGCCACAGTAGTCAGGAAATCCTTCTATGTGGCACACCTCATCACAAAAGGTTTCTCATCCAGAAAAAAAGAGGTAATTGTTCCCCTCTACTCATCACTCATTAGACCCATTATAGAGAACACCACCACAAACTTCTGTTTTACTGAACAATATAAAATCAAACCACAGAATACATAATCAAACTAGGAGGGGGGGGCTACACCCCCCCACCCCCCCTAACTATATATTCTAACTCCAGGGTCACACTACAGTGGGGAACAGGGCATATACCTTTTACTTGCCTTACAGTGCTCTACAGACTGCCAGTGCTCATTGTCAGTGAAATGAGTTTTAGGTAGAATGAAGTTTAGGTCATTTGGTCTTAGTCAAATGAATTTCGATCATATGAAATTTAGGTCATATGAAGTAGACCCATATATACATATATATATATATATATATATATATATATATATATATATATATATATATATATATATATATATTTATGTGTGTGTGTGTGTGTGTATATATATATATATATATATATATATATATATATATATATATATATATATATATGGGGTCTATTCAGAATTTCAATCATATGGACAAAGTTTCAAAACTTCGAAATCCTGAATGCAGATCAGCATACAGCGCAGACCAGGAGATTTCCCTTGTCCTTGCTGTAGTGCGATCTCAGAGTTGGTATATTTAAGTTGCGGGGGTGTGGGGGGGAGCAGCCCTTCCATATCGGCAGTGCAGGGTGGCTTGCCCCCCTGCATGCACATGTTTTATTGTGTTGGGTGGTGTTTTGGGGGGGAGTTCACAATTTTCAAGATTCTGAGATCTCCAGATTCTGAACTCGATATTTTGAAACTCAAGATTTTGGGATTTTTAAATTTCATAGTGAACCCATATAAATATAAATATAAATATATATATATATATATATATATATATATATATATATATATATATATATATAGATATATATACACACACACACACACACACACACACACATATAAAAAAAAATAAATATATATATATATATATATATATATATATATATATATATATATATATATATATACACACACATAAATATATGGGTCTGTATTAGAACACTGAACATTCAAAATGTCGAGTGTTCTAATATCGAATCCTAGCAATCAAAAAAAAAACCATCGAACATTCGGAACAGCAAATTTTTTTCTAGGGAAAAAATTTGCTGTTCCAAAACACATACACACAACACAAACACACCAAACAAACAGCAATCCACACACATGCACCTAAACTCTTAACACCTAACCCTACACTAAACTATACAAATACCACTAACTATCCACTTACCTTAACCCAAACCCTAACCCTAAGGTCCGTCACTATCGCACAGTCACCTCACCCCCACCCTAACCCTAACTCACCTAACCCGCCCTAACCTACACATCCACACAATCGCACACTTACCTGACCTGCGCCCTAACCCTAACTCACCTAACCCGCCCTAACCCACACGTCCACACAATCGCACACTTACCTGAACCTGACCCGTAACTTTCCACCAGAGCACTGAAAATACCAAAGCAACAGAAATGTACAACTGAATTCTTTCCCTAGGAAAGAATTTGGTTTCCTGTTACTTCGATATTTTCAGCGGGTTGATATTAGAACACCCGACATTTCAAATGTTCAGTGTTCTAATATAGACTCAAATATATATATATATATATATATATATATATATATATATATATATATATATATATATATATACATATATATATATATATATATATATATATATATATATATATATATATATATTTATCCCGATGTATATCTGCAATGTTTTCATCTGGCTACGTTGTTTCAACCAGTAAGAAAAATAAATGAATATCAACATATCTCTTCTTAAGTTGTGAGTTCATGAAAATCTATTTCTGAGACATGGCTTTAAAAAGCAATCATTTATTTGTTTAATATAGACAAGAGATGTAATAAAAACTTATTTTTGTCCTACATTGGACTTGTCTAATAATATAAATATTGCAATAGTTTGAAATCTACAGCTAGCATACTTGATTCAGTTGGCACTAAATGCAGATGGACTTTAAAACCTGTACACGTGTTGTAAAGGGAACTATTGGGAAAAATAAGCATCTGACTTTAAAGAAATCCATCCTGGACTTGAAACAGAGATCTTATAAAAATATTAGAACTTTAAATCCTCATAATGTTTTGGAAGATCTTCATCATCATCATGAGCCCCCTTTTCCCATTTTCTACATGGGGCCAGGAAATTGTGATAACTGCAGCCATCTCTCTCAATTCAATGCCACACTCACTCCTGCCTTCTTTGACACTCATGCCTGACTATGGCAGATCTTTTTTTACATAATCCATCCATCTATTTGCTGAACATCCTCATTTCCTCATAGCTTCTTTCTGTCTGTTCCAAGTCTTCTTTTTCAACTTATCTTCTGCTCTTCTGAATGTGTCTAAACCACCGTATGCTGCTCTCTTTAATCTTTTCTGCAATTGGAGCTATTTTGGCTTCTGCTATTATGTCCTCATTTCTTCATCTGTCTCACAGTGCATCCTATCACCCTTCTCGTGCATTTTCCATCTCCTCTAGCTTTCTAAACTGTTCTGCTTTCACTACCCAGGTTACTGTACCATTCAGTAGTACTGGTCGCACCACTGTCTAGTACACCTTACTTTTCAGCTTCTTTGGCATGCTGCTGTCATAGACTACACCTGATACTCTATGCCAGTTGGCTGCAGCCTCTCTGCTTCTAGGTTTGACCTCTTCATTCAGACTTCCCTTCTCCTCAACCATCCCTCCCAGATACTTGAAACTATTTATCAGTTCCACTGTCTTCCCTTCTATCCCAAGTCTCACCTTCTTCTGATTTCCCCAATTTGCTGTCATTACGCTATATTATCTGTGCTTAGTTTTATCCTATGTGCCTTCAGTTTTGCATTCCATTCCCCTATCTTTTGCTGAAGTTCTTTCTCAGAGTCTGCTTATAATGCCACATCATCTGCATACACCACCTTTGTTGATCTACCCCCTCCATCATGTTTGCTAATGTAGTCCTTCACCAGTATGAACAGCAGTGGACTCAGAGATGAACCCTGGTGTACACCCACTGCCACTGGGAGCCCCTCTGTGAGGACGAACACTGTTCATACTTGACTCATTGGGTCCTCGTACATAGTCTGTACTAATGCTACCAATGTTTCTGGGACTTCTAACCACCACAGTACTGCCCAAATCAGCTTTCTTGGGATATTGTCATCTGCTTTCTCTGAGTCTAGGGATGCCCAGTTGGTCTCTTTCCTTATCTCTAGCTTCTTCTCAACTGTCTGTCTCACTGCAAACATTGGGTCAGTTGTGCTGCATCTTGATCCAAATCTGAAGTGCTCATTTCCCATCTTACTTTCTACTACTCTGCATATCTATCAGTCACCCTCTCCAGAATTTACATGCAGTGTGATAGGAGTTTGATGCCTCTGTACTGCCCACAGTTGTGGATGTCCCCTTTGTTCTTGTACACTGGTATGAGTATGCTTTTTTCCAGTCATCTGGAATACACCTTTCTCTCCACATTGCCATGGATACCCTCAGTAGACATTTCTCTCCAATCTCACCAAGAATCTTTAAAACAACTTCTACTAGAAAAGCAGCTGCACAGCTGTATGCTATTTTCCAGGGTTCTCTCTCTCTCTCTCTCTCACTCTGTTTAAGGAGTCCCATTATGATTTCTGTCTGCTGGAATGGTTATAAGCTAATTTATTTTGTTATAGGCATAACTATAGATTTGTAAAATAATTCTGTAAAGTAACATTGGAATGCAATCAGAAATCATGTATTTTTTTGTATTAAGGAAAATTAAATATTTTTTCCAGCAAATAAGTTAGATATTTTTGGCTTCTGTTGTAAAGCAAAAATAATAATAATTTTTACGGATTCAAACCATCGCTGATTTTTTTCTTTTCTCCTATTCCTAAATGGTTTTCCTGTATGACAGAATGATTAAGTTTTGATAAAGCTGCTTTTCTGGCCCTTATGGCCTAGTAGTATGTGAGAGTGTAATGATGGAAAGGATTTTAATTTTCATTTTTGAGAATGTTCTTCTTCTGTAAAAGCATATTATTAGAATACTTTGATTAGAAAACAAACATCTCCTAATTTTAAATTAATTATTTAAAAGATTATCTGGCAATTTTTGTAGCAGGCAGATAGCTGAAGAATTATCTCTGGTAAAAGAGTATGACTCATACTGCAACACAAAACAGGCTGTGTCTCATTTTCCTAAGGAAACTTGTTGGGGGATGAGATTAGCCTTCTGTCCTACAACATCACCAAGAGACTGCCTCATCAACTTACTCACAAAAGTTTATGGCAGTTAAGCTCAGAGGCTTATAGGCTTACAAAGCAAAACAGACCTGATACCTCTCAAGTGAAGTAAATTAAATTTTAAGCAAATGAGTAATTGCTGAAGTAGTCTTTTGAGATATATTAATTAAAGATGGTAGTACATTGCCACAGGAAGGTAAGAAAGGTTAGGGATCCTTATTGATTTCTCATGGAAAAGGGTTTCATTAGTAAAGTCAGCAGGAACTGGTTTGTACAGGCAGTAATACAGACAGTTATTCAGAAGAAGAATCTGAAGTGGTACTACTATTTGATTTAAAGCAAGATAAAACTGCTTAACTTGTAACTTTTAGGGTTCTTGAGTAGGAACACTGTATCAGGAATGTACATCAAATTTACATTGTCAGAAAGGTGCAAGAGTGAATGAATTAAACACTTTATCTACTGTTAGGGAAAATAATTACAATTACTATGGCAACAGTGTAAAGTAAGGCATCTAGTTAAGATGCAAATCATATTCTAATAATACAAAATAGTAACGATAAAATACGCACTATGCTCTGGGTAACTATAAACATTGCTAGAGTAGTAATTTAAGAATGCTGCATCCAGACACCTTTTCAAGTCTAAGTAATAAACAAAAGCAAATGCTGATCAATGGGTTATTATGCCATTTGTCCACAGTGATGCTGGACTAGCTTTCATATAAAGTTTTGTCTGTATATGATCTAAATGCCTAATCAAATGAATACAAATGTTAGCTTCTCAGTACATGTCCATTGTTGGTGTATGCTTGCGCACAAACACAGCAGAGTAGCAACCATAAAATGATTTACCCATACAATAGCAACAATTAGTCTTGTGCATGCTTTAGGTAAACCAAAAGCGAATTTTGCTGACTTCTATAAAGAATAAACTTAGAACTAGGTATATGTAGTAATGTTACTAAAGTAACACAAAATGACCATTTGTGCACTAGCTATTTTAATAATGTTTGCTTGGGCAGAATTACATTAATTAAAACACATTATAACAATAACATAATGCACATGTGAACAACTGAAATAGTATGCATGAGGCACAAATATATCAGTGTACAAAGAAGTATAAAAGTGAATGCAGTACTAAGGAACCACACTGTACTCCAGGAATAAACGTGGAAGAACTATGAGGAAAAAGATAAATCTGTGAGTGCTTCCATGTGTCAGTGCAAGAGTGAGTGAGTGAGTAAGTGAGCCAGCCAGTCAGTCACTCAATTACTCACTCAATGACTGAGTGAGAGAAAAAAAAATATATGACTTATGTGCAGGAACATGCAATAACAGAAGCATAGAATGAACAAGGCAACTGTATCATGTGACCATGTATGCCTTGGCAGTATACACCTTTAGACCTTATCTCCCTTTTCAAGCAATGATATGCCAGTTATACCATGGGCAAATGTATGACTATCCATCCAAATTGTTTAATTCCTCCTTAAAAGAAGAAAGTGTATCATGTTGCTTAATGTGAAAGGATGTTTGTTCCTGAGCAGTGTTGTCAGCTACAGCACTAGGTGACCTAGGCAGCTACCTAGGGGACATTTTGGTTGAGAGACCCCAGCTTCACTATAAAAATAAAAATTGTTGGTAAGTAAAAAAAATCCTGTAAGATTCATAAACACAGCAAGCATTAGGGCCTCGCAGGAGAACTTCCTTTCTTTAAGCCCTGGAAACCTCCTCATTAGGACAATGTTCTAATAGGTTCATAGGTTCGTAGGTTGGTATTAGGCTATCGGCCCCTAGGACCTATAAAAGCCTAGCCATAACAATTCCCTGGATATTTCTTCCCACACTATTTACTTCCCTGGACCCCTGTCTAGCAGGGTGACTGATGTGATCCCTGGGGTGAATTTCCTTTCTCCAATCCAGTCATCAAGGTTCCTTTTGAAGAGGGCCAAAGAGGTGCTCTGCTTGACATGTATTGGCAGTCTATTCCAGTGTCTGGGGAGTCTCTGGGTCAGGAACCTATCCCTCCAGCATGTTTTGTTTGTTGTGATGACAAATTTTAGATCCCTGGCATGTGTGGCTCTGAGGGATTGGGATTTCTTTAAGTGTAGCATGTCCAACAGCTCAGGGTTTGACATGGCCTTGTATGTTAAGCAGAGATCGCTTCAGAGTAGACGATATGCAACAGAGTATAGCTAGAGTTTTTTTAAAGCGGTCAGCACAGGACATCTGCTTTAGGCCTGTGATTCTTTTAGTGAGGTATTTCTGTGGCCTTCCCAGTTGTTGCAGATGACTTGAGAGTTACATACCAAACAGGGCATTGTATTCTATATTGGGTCTAATGAGGGATGAGTGCAGTGGGACAATGACCTCCTTTTTTCTGGATGAAAAGCCCTTAGTAATGAGGTGTGCCGCATAGAAGGATTTCCTGACTGTTGTGGTGATGTGTTTATTGAAGGTGAGACTACTGTCCACCTCTGTCCCTAAGTCTCTTATCACACTTTCGGTGTTTAGAGTACTGCCACCTATGTGATAATTCACGGCTACATGTTTTTTCTCATAGGGGATAACCATCCGTTTCTTGGCATTGAGCTTGAGCCCATAGCTCTGGCACCAAGCATCTGTTTCTGTAAGGCCCTTTTGTAGAGTATCGACATAATTTGGGGATTCAATAATGGCTCCCAGTTTGTAGCCATCTGCGAACTTTGTTAGCCAGAGTCCCTTAGTGTTGGCCTGTACTTCGGAGAAGTAGATGCCAAACAAGAGAGGTCCCAGGACTGAACCCTGAGGTACTCCACTTGTCACTTGTCTGGAACTGGATTTGGAGTCAGCTACTTTTACAGTGTGGGTTCTGTCCGTCAGCCAGTTGGCAACCCATCAAGTGACGTAGGGATTACTGTCTAGCTTAGAAAGTTTATCTATGATTCCAGAGTGGGGGATGGTGTCAAAGGCCTTGGCAAGGTCCAGATAGGCTGTGTGGACTGCCTTACCCTCATCCACGACTCTAGAGACTGATTCAAAGAAGTCAATCAGGTTCAGGAGACAAGATCGGCCCTTCACAAACCCAAACTGGGTGGGGTCCAGTGTTTGAAGGTTGTCAATGTCTTTGTTTATAAGTTCCATGATAATACATTCCATGGCATTGCATATCAGGCTCATCAGACTGATCAGGCGGTAGTTCCCGGGATCCAAGGTGGTTCCCCCTTTGTGGAGTGGGATAACTGTAGCTGTGCGCCACTCAGTGGGCATGAAGCCTGAGGTGAGGGTATGATTAAACATGACACTTAGGTGAGGTGCCATTCATTTTGTAGTTCATGTAGTACACAACCTGGGATGTCATCTGGTCCCATGGATGCTGTATTCTTAGCTTTGGAGAGTGCATTTCTTACCTGTGTGGCCGTTATTACCAGAATTTGGCAATCTTCCGGTATTGAGATGGGCCATTTTAGGGGGTGAGTGGGGGGTGAAGTTGGCACTGAATCGATCTGCCAGGATATTAGCAATATCCTTGGGATCAGTATATTTAATGCCATTCTGTTGTAGCTCAGAGCAGATCTGAGCATTGCCATTTAGATTCTTGACATATTTATAGAATGCCTTGTGGTTGACTTTGGAATCTTTGGGAATTTTATTTTCGTAACTAGCTTTGGAGGATTTTATGAGGGATCTCAGCTTCTTACTGAGGCTGGTAAGGGAGTTTTTGCATCCTGGGTTTTCCTCTGTTCTGCAACAATGTCACTAAATGTGAGAGATTTAGAAACTGGCAGCGTCTAAACTTGTATACAGAAACTGTAGCTGGATATACAGAATGGGATCGTGAGAGATATGGTCTAGATATACAGACCAACAGCATCAGAGGGATAGAATAAGAGCACAAATGCATCCTGGTGCAGAGACAGAGGTTGTTTGTGTGTGTATGTGTGTGTGTGTGTGTGTGTGTGTGTGTGTGTGTGTGTGTGTGTGTGTGTGTGTGTGTGTGTGTGTGTGTGTGTGTGTGCGTGTGTGTGTGTGTGTGTGTGTGTGTGTGTGTGTGTGTGTGTGTGTGTGTGTGTGTGTGTGTGTGTGTGTGTCCAGTGCTCCAGTTAGGGGCACTGTCCAGTTAAGTAACTCTGCTCAGAGTCAAACTCTGAACCTCAGTAATTAAAGGCAGACAAGTGCCTTAAGCCTCCAGACCAAATGCCAGGTTTCCTTTACTTTTATTTATTTACTTTTTGCTAATCACTGAGGATTGCAGTCTATCAGTGTCAGTCACAGTGTTTTAGAGCTGCGCCATTCAGTGTCAGCAGTGCAACAGGTAGCACACTTGCTTTTGGTGCAGAAAGTTGTGGGTTTTCTTCCCACAAGAGGCAGATTGATTGCTGACACTACTGTGCAGCATAAGGGGAGATGGGGGTGTTGCAATCCTGAGTGAGTCCTCCTTTGGATAAGATGCCTAATAAATATGAACCTATTATTGGTTTGCCAGCCATTTCCTATTGCAATATTACCAGAGCACCATTTTAATGTAAAACAGACAATCTGTTCTTCAAGGGCACTGAAATGCAAAGTTATGTGCCAGCAGCAACCTCTGCATTAGTTACTGTTCTCTTTAACGAACAATTACATTTGCAGAGATTGTGCATATTGACTAATATTGATGGATTTTAATGACAGAAGTTTGCGTGGCATTTTATGGTTGAAATTTTCTGAAAATGGATAGTTTTGTCAATATTGCTTTGTGTATTTTGTTTCATTGCTTACTGGAAAAATGTTCAAAACTATAAATTTAAAACACAGTATAATGTGAACAAGTAGTGCTGTATTATACAAGGACACCCAGGGAGGTGAATCAAAGAACACATACATGTCTGCATGGTCCCAAAAATGTGTGCAAGGGGCCTATGGTTTGAAAACAGCCAAAAGAAAAATTTAATCCAACACTGGCCAAATGCATTTTTCTATAAATATGAGTTTCAATGCAATTTCAATGTGTGTGAGTTTTAAGGGCAGAGAAGCTTCCTGTTGTTCGTGCTAAGTCTGTTTTCATTGTTACACTGCATTGTGCTATAAAAATTTAAATAAAAGTTTTAAATGAAATCCAAACAGCTGTAATCATTGTTGAAGTAAAGAAGAAAATAATATGCCCATTGACAGGTTTGAGCATTGTTTATGTTAACTGGGGAGAAATAGCAAATAATGGGACACTGGAATGACTGGGGGGGGGCTGCCACTGCAGAGTGGGATCGCTCTACAACTCCAAAATGACAACAAACCAGGAAAAAGAATGTGAGCCGGATGAACGATCCACCAGAATGCTAAAATAATTAGAAATCCACTTCACAACACGTAAATACGATCAACCACTGAAAATTTTATTTTAAGCAACAGAACGATCCTGCTTTCCGTCAGCGATACTTCGCCAACTTCATCAGAAGTTAGAATTTAAGGGGGGCGTGGCCAAGGATGAACACAGGATAGCAGCAGATTTCTTCAGCTCCACCAATTTCATTACATTGACAGGAATTAATTACTTAAAAAATTAATTTTTGAAGTAATTTTCTTTCTAAATATGTTTGTTTTATATAGTTCTTGAACTATATCTAAAAAAGAAAGGAAATCTTAATAATATTCCTGTCAGAAATTACTTTGGACATTTTCCTGTCAGTTTATCAGTCTGAAATGAGTTCCAGTAAGACAAATTCTCAAGACTCCAGCATCAAGAAAGAACTTCAGTCTCTGATAATTATAGTCCAGCAACTTACTGCTAAGATGGATAAAATGGATACTAAAATAGACACTTTCATAGAAAAAACTACAAAACAAATAGACTTGTTACATATGGACCTGCAACAACAGAAGATCCAGATGATAGGCATAGAAGAAGCTGTGAATGACATGGAAAATAGAATACAAGAAGAGGAAATCAACATTGAGTTTCTGCTGATACAAAATACACATTTACAAACAAAGCTGGATGACCTGGAAAATAGATCTAGGCGCAATAACATTAGGATTTTTGGACTGCCAGAAAATATTGAAGGTAACAATATTACTTCTTTTTTAACAACATGGCTCCCTAAAACTTTAGATTTACCAGAAGCATTCTCTTTTGGTATCAAAAGAGCACATAGATCTATAGCTAATACTAACTCTAACAAAAACTATCCTAGATCAGTTATAGTTAGATTTCTATCATCTTTTGATAAAGAGATGGTTCTTAAATCTGCTTGGGCTAAAGCTCCTGTTAAGATTAATGAAACAACTGTGCGTTTTGACAATGACTATTCTTCCATGGTATTAGCTAAAAGAAAAGTTTTTCTGCCACTAATAAGGGAGCTTAAAAATCACAGTTTAAAACATACCTTCTGTTTCCTGCCAAGCTTAAAATTTTCCTTCCTGATGGTCCTAAAATTTTCGATGACTTAGACTCTGCTTTACTGTTTATCAAAAAAATAAGATTTTGGAAAAAATAGAAGAAATGGAATGGGCTAGTCCTTCGTTAAAGAGACTGGAAACTGAAACTTCGTGGAAGACTTCAGAGAAGAAGAAGAGACTAAAAAACAAATGATTTGTACTATGTTTTTTTCTCTCTCATCATTTTATTTTATTATTAATCTTTTTAAATATAGTTCCTGCATTTCCAAGAAGCAACAAATATTTTGAAAAAGATTTAATCAAAGTTATTCTCTGTGTGCAAAGAAATGTTTTGTTTCATAACTAGTCAAAATATCTGGAGATTTAATGACAAGCTGTGATTTAACTTGTTTCTCTTTCTGAAGAGGAAAATAAGGTCAGTAATTTGATACATTTTTTTTTCCTTTATCTTTTTCTTCTTTTCTTTGTTTAAACAATGACATTCTATTTAGATTATGTAGTGGGTAAAGGGTGGGGGAGGGCAGGGAGAGAAGAGTAATGAAATTATGATTAATAGAATAATAATATATTTATTCCTTGTAAAAAGTTTATATGTTCTTCAAATGCTATTCCTAATTATACTTTCTTGATTACACTGCTTATGCTTGTTTGTAAATAATCTGTCATGCTTTAACTAATAATAATTAGAACTAAATAATAGTAAATAATATGTTTTATTTTTAACTCTATTAATATAAACAGTAAGTAATATTCTATTGTATATACTTCTTATAGCTTTCTCTTACATTTTTTTTTATTTCTGCCTTACACCCTTTTACTTTCTACTCTCTTTTCTTTTCTTTATTAATATATAGAAATGCTTTTGATCATATAGACACAGTAAATAATAAGATTTGCATAGGAGTTGAGTTGGGACAAAAATGTTGAGTTTTGTTACTTATTAATAATTTTGGGCTTGATTTCACTTACATAGAGTCTGTAATAACCTGTAGAATGCATTGTGAAGGTTTTGTCATGTTTAGATGCATTTACACTGCTAAATGAATGTTTGTCACTAGTTTTAATAAGTTTCCGCCAAAATGTTAAGAGAGACAATCTGGGATGTGGGCTGTCTCATGCACAGTGTCCATGAGCTACTTCAAAAGCTTCAACTCTCAGAATTCTCACAGAGAAGCTGAAAGCAGCTAGTCTCACCTTTGACCTAGATATCACACTGACACATCACAGATACAGGAATGACACTACCTAATTATACTTTCTTGATTACACTGCTTATGCTTGTTTGTAAATAATCTGTCATGCTTTAACTAATAATAATTAGAACTAAATAATAGTAAATAATATGTTTTATTTTTAACTCTATTAATATAAACAGTAAGTAATATTCTATTGTATATACTTCTTATAGCTTTCTCTTACATTTTTTTTATTTCTGCCTTACACCCTTTTACTTTCTACTCTCTTTTCTTTTCTTTATTAATATATAGACATACTTTTGATCATATAGACACAGTAAATAATAAGATTCGCATAGGAGTTGAGTTGGGACAAAATTTTGAGTTTTGTTACTTATTAATAATTTTGGGCTTGATTTCACTTACATAGAGTCTGTAATAACCTGTAGAATGCATTGTGAAGGTTTTGTCATGTTTAGATGCATTTACACTGCTAAATGAATGTTTGTCACTAGTTTTTAATAAGTTTCCTGCCAAAATGTTAAGAGAGACAATCTGGGATGTGGGCTGTCTCATGCACAGTGTCCATGAGCTACTTCAAAAGCTTCAACTCTCAGAATTCTCACAGAGAAGTTGAAAGCAGCTGGTCTCACCTTTGACCTAGATATCACACTGACACATCACAGATACAGGAATAGCAGATTAATAATATGTGTTAAAAACCTATGTCCCAAACATATACATTACTATAACTCATTTAATTCATCTGATTGACAAGCATAAATAATTTTATAACTCTATACTGGAAGAAATTGTCATGTGATATATTTTAAAGCAGTAGTATAGCATGTTTGTAAAATCTGGTTACTAAAATGTGTTTGCTGTGTATTATTTTGTATAAAGCAGACAGATTTATTGAAGGGACAGCAATGTAAGATGGTGCCCAGTAAAGATACAACTCAGTGAGATCATATATATATATATATATATATATATATATATATATATATATATATGTATGTGTGTGTGTGTGTGTGTGTGTATGTGTGTGTGTATGTGTGTGTGTGTATGTGTGTGTGTGTGTGTGTGTATGTGTGTGTGTGTGTGTGTGTGTGTGTGTGTGTGTGTGTGTGTGTGTGTGTGTGTGTGTGTGTGTGTGTATGTGTGTGTGTGTGTCTGTGTATGTGTGTGTGTGTATGCATGTGTATGTATATATATATATATATATATATATATATATATATATATATATATATATATATATATATATGTATATATATATATATATATATATATGTATATGTCTATATGTGTGTGTATGTGTGTATGTATGTATATATATATATATATATATATATATATATATATATATAGATATGTGTGTGTGTGTGTGTGTGTGTGTGTGTGTGTGTGTGTGTGTGTGTGTGTGTATGTGTGTATGTAGATATGTATATAAATGTTTCTGAGAATCTGCTTAACTATGAAGTATGATTTATAACAATTTCTATGAATACAATATTTTATTCTATTGGCAATAATGAGTTTGAGTAAATGCTCATATACAAGCAATTCAAGGTTTTTTTGGAAGCTGTTAACTGTATTTACATGACAGAAAATAGATGCATCCTAATATATGTAATGTCTGAATCATATTAGCCAAAGTTTTTGATTTAAATGAATGTTAGAACTTATTTTTCTCTCCTCTTGATTTCTAACATCAAGATTATTTGAATGCTATTTGAATACAAGTGTTTTATATTACATGGATGTATATAGTAGTATGAACAGTTTTTTTAAAAAAAAAAAACAAAAAAACAAAGTTTATTTTAGTTTATATGATGCTGTTTTACCAAATGTGTAGTCTTGTCTTGCTAGATAATTGAAATGAAAACTGTTAACTTCAGTTAAATATAACTAGTATTAAATTGATAAGGTGGTAGCTGACGTACTGCTGCTTAGGGTAGGGGGTTAACTTGAGTGGTAAATACTACTCTAAGTTGGAGTTTATAACTCCAGGCTGGATGCAAGGTTTAATCCTTACATTATTTTCACTTGTTCATTGTTATTTGTATATAGTTTTGACATCCACAATATATTTTGTACATTCATTGTCACTACAAACAAAATTGAATCCTATACGAAATCCCATAAGAGATTCAATAAATACAGCTATATTTAAAGGTACACCTAAAGGAGGAGATGTAACATTACTTATTTTGTTATTTGTTATTTTGATCATAAGATTCTTAAGTTTTAAAAATGCCAAATGACATCTTTAAAAGGAATTTCTTTAAACATTAATGGATTGAATAATCCATGTAAAAGGGCAAGCCTAATAAGATACATTAATTTACATAAGGCCAACTTAGTCTTCCTACAAGAAACCCATCTCTTGAAAAAGATATTGATAAACTAGCCACAAACAAATATACAGTATTGGTTAGTTCAGAGCACACTCAGAAAAAAAGAGGAGTGGCTATTTTATGGAATAAAAGTATGCCCATTCCTAAAACCATTAAGTCTTATCAGGATGACAAAGGAATGTTTTGTATGGTTACAATACAAATTAATGGGAAGACTTACACTTTAATTAATGTATATTGGATACCTGGAATTGGTATTAATACAGTGAAACATCATCTTGATAAGATCATATCATTCTCTATAGGAGATATTATTTTAGCTGGTGACTTTAATTGCATACTACATGAAAGTGATACTACCACTAAAGGAAAGAGAAGAATTACATCTAATGCAAAACATTTAAAGGATTTTGCTAATTCTTATCATTTGAATGATATTAATAATCAGATAGATTCAAAATCATTACCATACACCTTTTTTCTAACAGATACAAAACCTATTCAAAAATAGATAGGGTCTTTATTTCTAACCAGATGGTAACAGATTTAATTAATTCCAAAATCATTTCATGTCCTATATCTGATCATAATTCAATTGTTTTTGAATTCATGATACAAAATACTCATAATGTTCAGATCAAAAGGATACCAGCATACTTAACTCAACTAAAAGACTATAAAGAATATATACTTTCAGAAGTAAAACATTTTTAGACATAAATAACACTCCTGAAATCTCCATTGTTTATGTTTGGGATGCCTTAAAATCATATCTATATGGACAAAGTATCAGATGGTATAATAATAAAAGGAAATCTTGGGATAAGGAATTGTTAGATATTCAAAGTAAATTAGACTCTTATAAACATAATAATAAAGAAAATATTATGGACAAGAAAGTTATTGAAGAAATAAACAAACTAAATGAGAAATACAAAGAAATTTTAACTCATAAAGTTAAAATAACTTTAGAGAAATACAAGTTTTGTCTTATTCAATAAGCCCCAAATACTTACATAGACTTAAAAATAAAACAAAAAGGTTGAATAAACAAAACCATATCAAAGAAATCTTTTCTCTAAGGAAAAAGAAGAATGTTTCTAGTATACCAGAAATACTAGATGAATTTAGAAATCACTTTCACAAAATTAACCATAATAATATTAACATGGAACCTAAAGATAAAATAAAGGACTTTATAACCACAAATATGAATAAAAAGCTTAATAAACAACAGATTAAACTATTGGACAAGAGTATTTCATATACAGAAGTTATTACACAAATAAATAAGCTTAAATCAAACAAAGCACCGGGTAATGATGGTATTATACCAGAGATATATAAAATCCTTTCTAAAAATACATATTCATTAATACATAAGGTTTTTATTTTGGCCCAAACTGAGTTAATAACCCCCCCCATCTTGGCAATATACATTTATTTCGCCAATTTTAAAACCTAATAAAGATCCAACTAGATGTTCTTCATATCGGCCCATCTCATTACTTAATGTTGATTATAAAATGTTTATGAATATCTTTGCTGATAGATTGAAGACAATCATTCCCGGCATTATAGATATAGATCAGACAGGCTTCATTGTAAATAGAAATACTTTTGATAATATAAGAAGAACTTTAACATTAATAGATTTTGCAAATAGGAAAAGAAAGATTTAACACTTATTAGTCTTGATATAAGTTCAGCATTTGATTCAGTAAGTTGGGACTATCTGTTTACCTTAATGAAGTGCACAAACTTCTCGGATGCATTTGTAAATCTAATTGAACATTTATACAAAGGAACATTGGCTTATATTAAGGTAGGAACATATGTTTCACAAGAAATACCCATTCTTAAAGGTACAAAACAAGGATGTCCACTTTCTCCACTATTATTCACTTTAGTAATGGAGCCTTGGGCTAATTTGATCAGAAACAGTACTGACATAGAGGGTTTTGAAATAGATGAAAATACAACATCCAAAATTCAACTTTTTGCAGATGATGTTCTAATTACATCAGCAGGATCTAATTCTTCTATACAGTCTCTATTTGATAACATGATGAATTTTAAAGTATTTCTGGTTTAATATTCAATGAAGAAAAACTAAAATACTACCTATATATACACGAAAAATATTCTCATTAGTGATTTTACTAAATATGTACCCAATTCGGGTCAGATAACTTATTTAGGTATAATACTATCTAAAGATATTAAATCTATTATATATAATAATTATAATACCTGTTTTCTTAATATACAAAATCTTTTAATACCTGGAATAATATGTTTTTACTATGGAGGAGAGACTTACAATTATTAAAATGATAATATTCCCCAAGATTTTATACTTAATACAATCAATAATACTTCCACCTACAAAAATAATTATCAAGAAACTGAACACACTAATGTTAAATTTCTTATGGGCACCTAATAGACCTAGGATTGCATTAAAGAAACATACTAATAGCTGGTCTCAAGGGGTATTTCTTTTCCAGACTTTAATTTATATACTATCTCTTCTATTGTAAAAGTTATTACTTTTTTAATAGATCAGTCATATGTCACAAAATGGAAAGATTATTGGGAGCTAATTGGTATACACTTCATGAAAATCTCCTTAACACATAAAAATATGATTGTAAATAACTCCATGTTATGGTTACTAAAGGAATTTTGTACTTCACCTATTACACCTAAACATATGGTTTGTTACCCATTAAATATTATTATTAGTTATCATAACTTTATATTCATGCACCCTAAGTATAGGGAATGGAATTTTATTGTATTTCCTATAATGTATACTCAGGGTATGCTTTTGTCATCTACTTCTGAAGGAACTCATTTAGCTATAGATAATGATCTAAAGTACTGGTATCAGTTGATATCTGATAATAAAGTTAAAAATCTAGATTTCTTAAAACAAGAATTTGATCTAAGAGAAACTTGCTGGTTAGAGGTTCAGACCTTTAGACAACATCTCATTAAAAAAATAGATTTAATGTCTATAACTGTTAAAGAATCTATTCCAACACTGATTGATTACTTGATATTAAATTTACAACATAAAGTTTCTGATAAAGGTAAACTTTCATACATACATAAAGTTATCAGACAAGAAACTTTTTACAGTGTAGATTCATACTGAAATTATTTCACTTCTATTAATGGGGACCCACCAAATCAACAAGATAAACAATGTATATTGGAATCTGCTTATAGAACTACGTCTTCCATTGTCTGGAGACTTTATACATGGAAATTTTTACATAGATCTTTTTATACACCTTTGATGATGAATAAAATAAATAATAAAGATAATCTATGTAAGAGATGTAATGTAGAAATTAATGCTGACTGGGCTCATATGTTTTATGACTGTATAAAGTTGAAAGAATACTGGAAGTCAATTAATGAATTTTTGCAGGCTCTTTTTACAGATAATTTCATTATTTCTAAATCTCTTATATTATTCAACCCACCTGTACCTCAAAGTGTTAAAAAGGTTAAGCTTCCCTTGTTATGGTCTATTCTAGCAGTGGCTAGGAAAATAATAACTAGAAATTGGATTTCAGATACACCTCCTTCGTTCAATGAATTTAAAAATGTTATGAATATAGTGTGCCATATGGAAATAAACACAATTAGGACTAGAACAAATAGAAAAACATCTTATTTTATTGTATGGGATAATTTACAAAATTTGTTAAAAAAATTTAATTTCAATAGCATGGTATTTTAGTTTAATTAATTGATCTGATTGTAGTGGATGTCTTTGTAAATACTTTAGTTGTTTTGTTGAATATTATAATAATACCTATTTTTAATTACTTGTATAAAATTGTTATGATATTTCTCTTATATGTTAAAACAATAAACCTGTTTTGAAAAAAAAGAAGTTAGAATTTAAAATAACGTGCCACTTCCTAGGGTGATTTAAATACAAAAACATGACGTCAACACTGAAACTTTGCATAACACGAACATTTAAAATCACCTTATAAATTAACTTTTAACATTGCCACTATTATACTTTCACTAAAATGTCTTAGAAATGATAAAAATAATATTATTTTAATTAAAACAAAAAGTTAACTGACCAGTATTTGTCTAAAAAAGCATTTTAAACAAGCATTTTAAACATTATAAACAGCTGACACAGTAGGCAAATATATGCTCATCCAACCATAATGATACCAAAAACTCTGAAGAAATACTCAAAAAAATATTCTGAAAAATATATATGTGTATATATATATATATATATATATATATATATATATATATGTATATATATATATATATATATATATCCTCCTTACTCGTAGACCATCAACAAGCACTATCTAAAGGCTAACCTTAAGAAATAAAAATCAATCCAAGCTGACCCACTCACTTAAGTACATAACTGATCGATACCATCAAAATAAACTAAAAAATACTAATAATAAATAATACATAATAACTGTAAATTATTATGGAGGATTACGATTCACACTGCCTGGTAACATCTACCTTTTTAAACTCCTCAATTTCAGCACGTTAGCAATGGACCACATACTGTTTAAACCTGGAAAATTGTAGGCATCCAACTGTAACTGCCATACCAATTCCTTGAATTCAAGCAACAAAGATTCAGGGCCCCTCCTATTGTTTGAAACCAACTGGTCGATAACTGTAAAGTTAAATTCATGCTCTGGACATTCGTTAATGTGTTTGGCCAGGGCATTGTCCAATTTTCCCCTCCTTATGTCATACAAGTGTTCATAAAGGTGCTCCTGCAATCTCCGGTCCATTTTCCCTATATAAAAAAAAGGACATAAAGTGCACTTGGCTAAGTACACCACATGGGAACTTTGGCAGTTGAATCTCCCCCTGATATAAAACTTAAAGTCTCTAATCATAAAGAAGGTACCCACTTGTATATACCGGCAGTATTTGCACATACTGCATTTGAACATCCCTGATCTAGCATTGAACGGCTGGGTGCTCGTTTCTAAAGTCTTCCTAAGATTCTGAAAACAACTTTAGGTAATTGGCCAAACTGGGAAGAGATCTGGTTATCTGACACAAGAAAGCTCCAATTTTTCTTTAATGATGGACACAATTTCACCCACATCGACATTATAAGAAGTGATGAAACTACAGGAAAAAAGGCTGTCAACCTGGGCTTTTGGATAAGCCAGGCATAATTCTGAATTGTTATTACTTAATATAGGGAGATAAAACCCATTTTCTCTCTTCAAACGAACCTCGTTGCATAATTCTGCCACCAAGCCATGTGGGTAACCCCTATTCAGGAAAAGATCCTGAATGAAAAGACATTCATCTAAAAAATCACCGTCTCGTGATACCATCCTGGCTGCTCTCACCAACTGGCCCTTCACTATTGATCTCTTCTGGTGAAGTGGATGGTTACTCTTAAAATGCAAATAAGAATTGGAGAATGTGGTTTTTCGGTGGATTTTAGCTAGGTAGCAACCCTGGGGTATATTCTTATACAAATCCACATCCAGGTAAGCTATCCTCTCTTCAGAGGAATTTGAGGTAAATTTAAGGAATTCAGTAGAGCTGTTAAAGCTTGTAAATAAAGATTCTGCCAATTCATCATTGCCCTTCAAGATGATAAAAATGTCGTCCAGAAATCAGGTATATAAGAGAGCTTTTTCTTGGAATATAGAATTAGAGAACACAAACTCTTTTTCCCAAAAAGCCATCACAAAATTGGCGACACTGGTCCTGCAAGGGGACCCCATAGGCACCCCAACCAATTGGTGATGCCATCGGTTGTTAAAGGAGAAGAAATTACATGTCAAAATGATATCCAACAATTCTCTAATCATTAAAATTTCATTAGCTGGAGCTTGCTGGACATCATTATTGCTTGAATCCATTCCAATGCCACATCATGTGGAATAGAAGAGTATAAATCTACCACATCGATGGTTAGAAAAAGACTTTCAACACTGAATGGAATTTGACCCAAACTAGCCAAAAATGATGAGGAATCCTTACATATGTGGGCCTCACTGGATACATACTTCTTCAATATTGTATCAACAACTTTTGCCGCTGCATACGCGATACTTCCCCTTGCGCTAACCAGTTGACACATAGGGGGTGTTTTGGATGCATTTATGAATCTTCGGATTCCCAAAGAGAACTGGTATTCTGTGGTTCAGGATAGAAATGTAATTGAAAACGTCCACATCAATAACCCTATTAATAAACAAGTCCTTGAAATAAGACTTCACTCGAGCTATGTTGACATTCAACTCGTTTCTTGAGACTTCTTTATAAGCCTTGGATTCCAAAATGGATACCATTCTATTGATGTAATTATCTCCCTCCATGACCACCAGGCCACCACCTTTGTCCGGTTGCATAACCCGAACTGAGGAATTGCGTAATAAGTCCAAAAGGTCTTTTTCCTCCTTGCTGTTGTTGAAAGGCACTGGTCAGTTGGAATAGAGTAAAAAATGAATGTCTAAGTCACATAGCTGCTCAAAAAGGCTTGAAGATGGATGCAAAGGTGGGTTGAAAGTACTAGAGATGTGGAACGGATTATTCAAGATCCTCTGTTCCCCCATTAATAACTGTAAATTCAGTTTTCTCACAAAGAGTTTTAAATCAATGATGGTGTTGGCTAAATGTGTCCTCCGTGAAGGCACAAAGGAAAGCCCCTTAGCCAAGAGGTCCACTAAAGGTTAGGGGAAAGAAAAACTTGAATAACTGAAAATTTTAAAATCCTTTCCTGTATTAAAAACTATCTCCATCGGGGTATGACTGATGGTTGAGAGACTGTTCTCAAACCCATTCAGTTCCTCCTGTTTCTGGTTCTGTACCTGTTCTTCCTGCCCTGTGATTGTTGGGTTGGAGAGGCTGGGTACTGAAAATTTGAACTCCCTGTACCTATAGAGAGATTAGTAGGTGCACCATGTGGACCTGCCCGATCACTCGCACTTGACTGATTCTGTGAAGCCGGGTTCCCATGGGTTACACCATCTTGATCTTGATGAGACAAATAGGATCTAGGCTGGTTGGTATCCATCCAATCTCCCCCAGCCATAGCTGGTGTCCTTAAGTAATTGCCTTGGGATTTGGGGGGTTTGGATAAGCTACCCCTTCCTTGTATGCTTTAATGTCCCTCTGCAGCTTCTTAACTTTGTTGGCTGTGATCTTATTTATCTGTTGGTCAATGCTTGTAAAAATTCTGTCGTAATCATACCTGTACCTCAAGAAATTGGAATCATTCCTGATCCCATCATCCAACTTAGATAATTCCTCTGTTAATGAATTAGCTGCTTCCTGATAGCGCTTGCTGATTAAACTCAGAAGTTCAGCCCCATGTTTATCAAAAAGTGAGATCAAGTCCTTATGGAAAGATGAGCCTTCTTCTAACCCAGTCAGGTACTGCCACGAGCGAAGGCCATTAGGTACAATGTTGGAGCATTGGTATTCTCTGAAATATGTGACCTCCAACTGCAATTTTCTTAACTTGATAAGTTTCAATCAAATAAATTCAATCTCTGGGGGAGATCAATGCCTTCGGGTCTACTGGAATCGGGCTCAAGGTTCCCCTCTGCATTGTAGAAAGGGAACGGGTGGTTTAACCACTGGTTCAAACTGACGTGTATACAACTTCAGTCTTGTTCCTGTAACCCAGGCGTGGTAAATGAAGCAATTCCCCCCCTGATTACTTTGACCTATTTAGGCCAAATTGGATGAGACTCCTGTCCCTGCCCCACCAGTCCTTGGGTGCATGGGAACAGTATTCACACTGTGATTAACTCCTTCGACTTCTGCCAAAACAAGCAGGGATTGTTGAAAACCGGCCGCCTCAGATTCGAAAGTTTGTGTTGCAGTAAGCCGGCCGGCACCCATCATGGGTTGTGATGAACTGATAATTCCATCCACTTGTTGTGCTAGTGATTCCACCTTTTGAGTAAGCAAATATATCAACAAAGTTAAGTCTCCCGCTTCGGCGGGTGGCGTTGATTCTGGCGTAGTGGTCCTTGATCCATTGCCTTAACTTGGGCTCCATTTGACCATGATCCAGGTGTGCAGAGAAGGAGTCATTGTTGCCTGTCCCTCCACTATGATTTGTTTAATTGCAGCAGGAGGTTCAGATCTCTGGGTCTGGTGTTCATTGGACTGGTTGATTTCTGGAAAAATAAAAGTAGTGAACTTATTTTTGAAGTGGTGTTAGAAGTTTATGTTTTCATCTGACTGGATCCCTAGTTATTTAAACTACACGATTAATAGGTAGTTCAAAAGTTCATAGTTGTTTACTAGGCTAACAACCACTACAGTCCTTATAAGCCTATCTATGCAATCCAAATGTGGCCCACAAATCTGATTTATATAGGGGTGATTTATTGATGGCCTCTGTCCATCAGAAACATCAAATTCAAAGTCAAAGTCAAAGTAAGCTTGATTGTAATTTAGATCTGCACATAGTGCAGCTAAACAAAATTACATTGCTTTGTTCCCAGTGCAAGAAACATAAATACAGTTACTATTTAGCAATACTAGGGCAGACACTTGCCGACATTACATGTATAAAGTATGCCATTTAGGGTATTGCACAAATAGATATTGCGCAAACTTGAATTTTCACACTAACAGGTTCGTGTGAAGTAAAAACATTGCACAGAGTACATAAAAAACAGAAAAGAGATGAATTTTCAATTAACCATCTAGTGGTGCAAGTTGCAATTAAATAGGGATAGGGAAGAGGTCTTCTTCATATGGATGTGGAGCCTATTCCAGAGAATGGGAATTCAGTAAGAAAGATATCTGCCTCTCCAACATGTCCTGTTATATATTACAAGCTGCATTTAGTTTTTTTAATATAGCAGTTCTGATGCTGTTTGCCTTGCTTATGTGCAGAAGGTTAATCAAAACAGGATACAGGGATGCCTTGTATGCAAGGCAAAGATCACATCTCAGAAGTCTGTATAATATTGAATAAAGAGACATAGATTTGAGGCAATCATGATGGGACATTGTGTTGACTCCCTGCATTCTTTCTTTAAGGAACCTTTGTGGACATTCCATTTGCTGCATTGTGTCTGGTCAGGTACATACCAAAAGGGATATTGTACTCTATGATGGGTCTGATGATGGATGAGTACAATGATCTGATGACATCTCTGGATCTAGATACCATGTCCTTGCTTATAAGTTAAGCAACATAGAAGGATTTTCTTTCTACCTTGTACACATGTTGGTTGAAGGCTAGGCTACTATCTGCATTAGTTCCCAGATCCACTGACTAGTGAATAAACAGTTAAGGATGTTTAGTTGATGATGTAGTTACCCAGGGTGGCTCAACTCCCAAAAGGTACTATAATGCATTTCTTGGTATTGAGTTTTAAGCCATGGCTTTGGCACCAAGTGGTTGTCTGTCTTAGACTTTCTTGAAAGAAATTCTCATCTTGGGGGATTCAGTGACAGCTCTCAGTTTGCAATCATCTGCAAACAGATTAGACAGAGGACTTTGATATTGGCTTTGATATCCGAGAAGTAGATGGCAAAGAGGACTGCACCCAGCATAGAACCTTTGGGAACTCCACTGGTCACCAGCCTCTTTGTGAAGGTTACCTCACCAATTCTAGACTCCTGGGTCCTATCAGTGAGCCAGCTAGCTATCCAGTCTGTAATAATGAGTTCATATCTAGCCCTGTAAGTTTGTTGAAAATGCCCAAGTGAGGTATTATGTCAAATGCTTTAGCCAGATCTAGGGAGGTAGTATGCACCATTCTCCCATCATCCATTGACCTTTTAAAAGAAGTCCACCAGATTCAGTAAGCATGACCTTCCTTTAACAAAGCCAAACTGGGATAGATCAAGTGTCTGCAGGTTTCCTCTGTCGTTGTTGATAATTTCCATGATAATTCTTTCCACGGCTTTTCAAATAAGACTAGTCAGACTAATGGGTCTGTAGCTTCCAGAATCTGTTGAAGGACCTCCCATATGAAAGGGGATTGCCATCTCAGTTCTCCATTCATTTTGCACAAAGCCTGTTTTAAGACTATAGTTAAATAATGAGTCCAGGTGTCCTGACAAGTTATATTTTAGACTATTCAGGAGGCATCCTGGGATGTTAATGGGGTCCGTTAAGGCTATGTTCTTGGCTTTAGTGAGTGCTGCCAGTACATGCTCTCTAGTTACAGTTGGAGAGGTTATGTTTGAGGGTATTTTTGGGAGGACTGTTGGGGGTGAGATGAAGGTAAAGTTGGAACTGAATTTGTCTGCTCACAGGTTTGCTATACTGTCAAGCTCAGTAAATGTGGCACCAATAACCACCAGTTCAAAACATTGCTGTGTGTTGTTCTTAAGGTTTCTGACATAGCTGTCGAGGGCATTATGGATGTCTTTCAGCTGAGAGGCTATCTTACCCTCAAAGTCATCATTGCTTGGCCTAATTATCCCCATTGGTTGCCTATTTACTTTCATGACAGATTTTTTTTTTACTTTTATGGGAATTACTTTTCCAGATTTTAACCATATTTTTTTCCTTTTGTTACATATCTTGTTTAATTTGGGATGCCACTGGGATGGTTTGTTATTGGGGCTAGTTCTGAGCTTACCTCTGGTAGCTACAGCAGCTTCAATGCAGCCATTGACATGGTCATATAGACTTTTTGAGAGCAACTCAGCATAGGCCGCTGTGCTCTCAGGGTTTGGCAGAGCACTGACGTTTGACAAAGCATTCCTTAATAAAAGGCAATTTGCCTTGGAATAGTTCATAACTGTTACTAGTTTTAATGGGATTAAGGAGTTGATTTCAATTCTGAAGGAGAAAGCTTTATGGCCAGACCTTTCCAGGAAGGATGAGTAATGTAACAGTCTACAATATTTGAAAGCATGAGGTCCAGTATGTTGAAACCTCTAGTTGACATATTCACTGTTAAGTCAAGGGTGTTTGTATTTACAAAGTCCAGGAAAATCTGTGTGTAGATGTGAAGTCATGTAGGATTCCAGACTCTAGAGGGGTAATTAAAGTCTCCTATGAGTAGGGTTTTAGGTTGGATGATAAGTGCCCCCAGTAGGTCCAGGTATTCATTTTGAGCCTCTTGAGACATGGAGGGTGACTTATAGCTGGCTAGGATACAGTATGGGATTTTGTCTATGGTGATCTGCACATTGTGGAAATTTAGGATGTCATCCTGTTTGACCACCTTAGAGGTATGATTGTTACTGATGTATATTGAGACACCTCCACCTTTGTCTGTGCAGCTACTTGGCTAAAAGTGTGAAATGCACTGAAACCTTGCGCAGCAGGGATATTCTCTGATGCTTTAAACCACATCTTGGTAACTGCATAGACATCTTTATTCTTGAGTGTGAGGAGAGCATGGAAGGAGGGTAGTTTTTTTATTTATGCTCCTAACACTGAGCAGTAACACCTTGAGATTTAGTAGTTATGGTTTTTCAATGCTTGTAGGTCTGTCAATTTGGAATTACGTAAAACAGGCACTGTGGGGTTGGATAAAGTTTTAGTCAGCATTGAAAAGCCTAGAGGGGAAATGTGCAGACAATCCTTAACAAAACAACATGGTCTGTTAACCATGTCCTCCTAAGCTGACAAATGTTGGATCCTCTTAGAGTGACACCTTAAAGACAGCCAGTTATTGAAATCAATCCTGTTTTGCTCATATTGTGACATCATCCTCGATGATGGTGATATGCTGCTCAATGTTATGCTCATACCAGCCTGAGACATCATACAGACACTATAATGTCTCTCTTCACATAGTCCAGGGAGGTAGAGCTCATGTTATCTACACCTACATGGACTGTTTTAGAATCATACTGGTACCTGTGGTGTAGTGACTTGAGTGTGTGCATGATTTGGCTGATCCTGGGTACAGATAAGCAACTAACAGTTCTCTTCTCTTTGGTCAGCCTGGTTAGAGGGGTATCAGTATATCTTACAATGGGGTCCCCTGTAACAAGTGTCCTGGGACATGCGCTTGCTTGTCTTAGAGGCTTAGTGTTTGAGGCTCCAATTTGAGTGGCAGTATGTGTGGCATTGTTTTTTCTTGAGTGCCTTTGGGTTTGCTGAGGCATAGCTTTGACAAGGAGTGTTCTAGGTAATCTTTGTTGTTTAGGAAGATTGTTTTTGAGTGTCTCAGTATAAGTTTGTCTATGTGTGTGTTGTGTGTTTTGTGAGGTGGGTGTTGTGTGTGTGGTTTCAACAACCTGACGTGCATTTATATATCAGAATTTAGCTTCAAGTCTCATTGTTTAATTACAGCTCTTGCATACTTTGACAGCTTCTTTAAAGATTATGTGGTTGCCAGTAAACATGCGACAATTGCTACATTGTCTCAAGATGCCCATATCCACCAATCTGGCCACAGCAAAGTCAGGAAACTACACACCCATACTGTTCAGACCTATGATTTGTGAGCTACAAGGGGGTGATGTATTGGCGTTAGAAGACTATTAGACACACAACCCAGGAAACCACTGAGTAGCCTATCCCAGTTTCTCCAGAGAATTGTATGATTAAGTGACTTGCTCACAGTTGCATAGTAGGCAAACGGAGGTTGAGGGAGTCAAACTCTGGCATACAGGATGCACATCATTAACAACCCAGAACATTAGTCACTTGAGCCAGCTAAATACCAAATCGAGGAAGTGTGGGGCCCCACATATCTGAAGAGATTAGGTCAAAGAAACAGAGAGGAAAAAAAAAGACTAAGAGAAAGAGGTATAAAGCAAACTGTAAAGTAGGTGTGATAAAGAAAAATTCAAACATCTAAACCGAAAGAGGAACCAGGAACAACAAAACAGGTATATGAGTAAAAGAAGCACAATGGCTACACACAGCACACCTTTAATTCCAATAAGACAGGGTAAGCGCTTTCACGGATATTCTCCTCTTCATCAGACCATACAATACTAAAACACCATAATGATACAGCTATTTGAATACTAAACAGCCAATTGAGATTATGCTAGCTAACAGTCAAAGTTAACCCATTCATAGCATAGTGTCTATAAACAGCTTACCTCTGTATAAAACATGTTGAGGAAACAAGTTTAAAAAAACACTACCACAATATTATATTAAAATAAAAATATATATCATACAAATTACATGAATCATCAAACCATATAAATGTAACTAAACTTCTATATTTAATACATGTAAATGGAAATAAATAAGAATTAATAGATTGCTATAATAACAAAAATATTTAACATATTAAAAAGACGTAAAATCAACAATAATACTTACAACCTTCCAATGTGTAAGGGCTCTAGATTTAAGATATGGTTTCAAGGAAACATTACTAATTAAACCTGGGGTCTTATCAGCCTGAAAACGTATGATCCGTTTCTGCTCCACAGCTTCAGTTTTATTGCTGAGATCCCCACCTCTCATGTTACTATGTATAATCTCCAGTACTAAAAACTTAAACTTATGTCTAGATCCTTCTTTGGCCACATGCATGGCCAGAGCACTGGTCTATTTAACATTCCTAATGTCTCTAAGGTGTTCAATGATTCTATCTTTAAATACTCTGTTAGTCTTGCCTATGTAGAATGAGAAGCATTCAATGCAAAAACAGAAGTAAACAACATGTTTAGTCTGACAGTCAGCATAAAAAGTTCCGTATATCTCAAATCCAAGCTGTGGATGTAAAAAATACCCACCAGCGTGTATACATACACAAGCCATGCATCTTCTGCAGGTATAGGTCCCCAATCTTTCTGACTGATTATGGCTTTGGAGGTGTAGAGGCCTATAGCATAACTGGTTCTTAAGGGACCTGTTGTTCCTAAATGTGAAACTCAGTTGATGACCTATCACTCCTTTCAGTTCTTGAACTGTCGAAAGCATATCCCAATTATTTCTAATTATGTCACAGACCATGTGAATATTACTTGCAAATGTCAAAGGCATCCTAACTCCCACATCATTATCAGTTCTGGAACCAGTTACAGTGCTAATACCAATTACATTAGTAGTCTGAGCATTAGATGGAGTGTTCAGATAATAGGGTCTACATCTCACCTGTCTCTCTTTCCAAGCTTCACTGATTTGAACATCAATAATATTGCATTTGTAGCCCCATTCCATAAATTCTTCCTTAAGTGTAGCCAGAGCTAATGTTAACTTGGCATCATTGCTGTATAAGAGCATTGTGCGAAAAATTTGCCCTCTTAATACATTAAGCTTGGTATGATTGGGATACATGCTACTATTGTGTAGTACATTATTCCTCCTTACACTCTTCCTGTACAGAGTGGTAGAGATAGAGTGCAAACCATCCTTACTCACCTTAACATCGAAAAACTCAGTCTCATCAGGTGAATAATTATATGTAAATTTAAAAAAAAACATTCAAGCCATTCATGTACTGTAAGAATTAAATAATTGTTCCTCTGTACCTTGCCACAGCATAAAAATGTCATCCACAAAACGCTTGTACCATTTTATTGAAGCACAGTAAATGCTGTTAGACAGGATATATTTACTCTCCCAGTTAACAAGTGATAGGTTGGTGCTGCTATTAGCACAAGCAGTGCCCATAGCCGCACCAACCTTCTGTATGTAATAAGTGTCATTAAATATGAACACATTATTCTCAAGAATGATCTCAAGGAGAGTACAGATAAGTCCCACCTTGCCAGTAAGAATATCACTCCCACATGACAATTCCCTAACATTCTCTATGCCCGAGCTGTTGGGGATGACAGTAAATAAAGATGTTATGTCCAAGGTAACAAAAAAGCACGGGCCTACTATAACATCAAAATGATTACTCACATCATTAAGGAACTCCTTGGTATCTTTCAAAACAGTCTGACAATTATTTAGAACCGCACGTAAATTCTTCTCTACAAATATTGAAAGTGGTTCTGTTACCCAACCGTTGCTTGATACAATGGGCTGCATCAGGGGATTATACAGATTCTTATGTAACTTGGGGAGGCCATATACTATGGGAACCACTGGTTGATCCACTTTAAAATATTCAAACAATGGTTCCGAGATCATTCCAGTTATTAGTAAGTCAAATACATAGAATTGTACCTTTTGAATAACACCTTTTAATACAACAGAAGATATGGAAGTATAAGAATCTATTTCACTTAAAAGTTTTAACATACTCATCATATACATGTCTTTGTCCATTACTACAATGCCATTCCCCTTGTCTGCTGGTCGTATCTCAATGCTATTCATGTATTTTAACTTTAATAAAGCCTGCCTCTCAGCACTAGACATGTTAACAAATACATTGCTTTGCTTATCAGCAAAACTCTCCCTAAGTTGTTTGTCACAAACCCCTATAAACAGTTCAATTCTGGGATTTGTGGGAGGAACAAAGGTACTGGGCTTTTTAAAAATGCAATCACTTTGCATGGTATTACTGAACATTGTTTTCAGTGTTAAAAGTCCTGCCAAACAAGCGTAAGTCTTGTAATACACTTACTAAATTAGCTTACTGGGCCGGTACAAAAGTTAAACCTCTGTTTAAAACAGAAAGTTGCGCTTCAGTTAATACTGTAGAAGAAATATTAAGTACTAGACCTGTTTTATCCTCTTTCCTGTTCTTGTCACCTCTTCCTTGCTGTGTAGTCTTCTTATCCTGGAATTTGTGTACTGATTCCTGGATCTTCCCCTTATTGGGAGCAGATCTTTTAACAAAAAAAGCCCTTGTGATGAGTTTGGCAATGCCAAGCTCTGTTCGGTCCTAGTAGGACTCTTACGTGACGCCATGCTAGATTTATGCCTAACGGCAACATCGCTACTTTCAGAAGCAACAGAACTGCTGCCTGCAGTATTACCAATCACATTATTAGTGCTTACTTCCAATGGATTCTTCTCTGCTGTTCTAGGTGGTAGCACAACTCCTGATGTACCAGGAGTAACCGTAGATGTCTGTAGTAGCTGCTGAGTGAGTACGCTAGGTGCCTCAGCCATTCTAGCGTTCTGAAAGCTTTGCCCATTTCCTGATGAAAGCTGTATAGTAGAATTGGGGCTGGTTCTCTCTCTATTCCAAGAGAAAACATTGCCATCCTGAAAATCCTTCATATCTCTCTCTATTTTTGTAGCTTTCGTAGCTGAAAGCCTTTTGTCATAGCCTGAGATATTGTCAAATAATATATCCATTCTAGCTCCCAAAACATCATCCAGATAGGTATTAAATATATCATTTTGCATGACATGTATTGACTGTATTAAGTTTTTAGTACTGGAGATTATACATAGTAACATGAGAGGTGGGGATCTCAGCAATAAAACTGAAGCTGTGGAGCAGAAATGGATCATGTTTTCAGGCTGATCAGCCCCCAGGTTTAAATAATAAAGTTTCCTTGAAACCATTTCTTAAAGCTATAGCCCTTAAACATTGAAAGGCTGTAAGTATTATTGTTGATTTTACGTCTTTTTAACATGTTAAATATTTTTGTTTTTATATAACAATCTATTCATTCTTATTTATTTCCATTTACATGTATTAAATATAGAAGCTTAGTTATATTTATATGGTTTTATGATTCATGTAATTTGTATGATATTTATTTTTATTTTAATATAATATTGTGGTAGTGTTTTTTTAAACTTGTTTCCTCAACATGTTTTATACAGAGGTAAGCTGTTTATAGACACTATGCTATGAATGGGTTAACTTTGACTGTTAGCTAGCATAATCTCAACTGGCTGTTTAGTATTCAAATAGCTGTATCATTATGGTGTTCTAGTATTGTATGGTCTGATGAAGCGGAGAATATCCATGAAAGTGCTTACCCTGTCTTATTGGAATTAAAGGTGTGCTGTGCGGAACCATTGTGCTTCTTTTACTCATATACCCGTTTTGTTGTTCCTGGTTCCTCTTTCAGTTTAGAGGTTTGAATTTTTTTATCTGACTGTTTTGTTACCTCTAACCAAGCATGGCAGAGAGTAATGTGGAATTATGTGATACTGATGTGCATTCCATGGCTATGCCACCTAATAGTAGGAAGAATGATCGTTTTAGTTCACTTTTGAATGTGCAAAGTAACCCTTTACTAAATGAAAAGGTGTATTTACAACATGACACTACCTCAAATGACTCCATCTTGTTCGAGGCTTTTAATAAGGACTATCATAACTTAGAGAATAAATTTTATAAGTACAAGTGACTGCAGTGGCAGAGCCTTCATTTAGAAGCCTCTTTGAACTTAAAAGTAGCACAGAGGGGGCTTAGGTTTCTAAAAATGCCCAGTTATGGTCAAACGTATCCAGAACTGCTAAGACACTGGCAACTACTTAATTTTGAATGTAGTGCCAAGTACATGCAACTCCTGATAGACTTTTTTTGACCTGAAGAGGTGGTGTTATACAATGAAATACATGTCATGCAAAATTATATATTTAATACCTATCCGGATGATGTTTTGGGAGATAGAATGGATATATTATTTGACAATATCTCAGGCTATGACAAAAAGCTTTCAGCTATGAAAGCTAGAAAAATAGAGATATATGAAGGATTTTCAGGATGGCAATGTTTTCTCTTGGAAAAGAGAGAGAACTGGCTGCAATTCTACTACACAGCATTCAACAGGAAAAGGGCAGAGCTTTGAGAATGCTAGAATGGCTGAGGCACCTAGCGTACACAATCAGCAGCTAATACAGACATCTGCAGTTACTCCTGGTACATCAGGAGTTGTGCTACCACCTAGACCAGCAGAGAAGAATCCATTAGAAGTAAGCACTAATAATGTGATTGGTAATACTGCAGGCAGCAGTTCTGTTGCTTCTGAAAGTAACAATGCTGCTGTTAGGCATAAATCTAGCATGGCGTCACGTAAGAGTCCTACTAGGAACGGACAGAGCTTGGCATTGCCAAACTCATCACAAGGGCTTTTTTTGTTAAAAGATCTGCTCCCAATAAGGGGAAGATCCAGGAATCAGTACACAAATTCCAGGATAAGAAGACTACACAGCAAGGAAGAGGTGACAAGAACAGGAAAGAGGATAAAACAGGTCTAGTACTTAATATTTCTTCTACAGTATTAACTGAAGCGCAACTTTCTGTTTTAAACAGAGGTTTAACTTTTGTACTGGCCCAGAAAGCCGATGTAGTAAGTGTATTACAAGACTTACGCTTGTTTGGCAGGACTTTTAACACTGAAAACAATGTTCAGTAATACCATGCAAAGTGATTGCATTTTTAAAAAGCCCAGTACCTTTGTTCCTCCCACAAATCCCAGAATTGAACTGTTTATAGGGGTTTGTGACAAACAACTTAGGGAGAGGTTTGCTGATAAGCAAAGCAATGTATTTGTTAACATGTCTAATGCTGAGAGGCAGGCTTTGTCAAAGTTAAAATAAATGAATAGAATTGAGATAGGACCAACAGACAAGGGGGGTGGCATTGTAGTAATGGACAAAGACATGTATATGATGAGTATGTTAAACCTTTTAAGTGAAATAGATACTTATACTTCCATATCTTCTGTTGTATTAAAAGGTGTTATTCAAAAGGTACAATTCTATGTATTTGACTTACTAATAACTGGAATGATCTCGGAACCATTGTTTGAATATTTTAAAGTGGATCAACCAGTGGTTCCCATAGTATATGGCCTCCCCAAGGTACAAAATAATCTGTATAATCCCCTGATACGGCCCATTGTATCAAGCAACGGTTGGGTAACAGAACCACTTTCAATATTTGTAGAGAAGAATTTACATGCGGTTCTAAATAATTGTCAGACTGTTTTGAAAGATACCAAGGAGTTCCTTAATGATGTGAGTAATCATTTTGATGTTATAGTAGGCCCGTGCTTTTTTGTTACCTTGGACATAACATCTTTATTTACTGTCATTCCCAACAGCTGGGGCATAGAGAATGTTAGGGAATTGTCATGTGGGAGTGATATTCTTACTGGCAAGGTGGGACTTATCTGTACTCTCCTTGAGATCATTCTTGAGAATAATGTGTTCATATTTAATGACACTTATTACATACAGAAGGTTGGTGTGGCTATGGGCACTGCTTGTGCTAATAGCTACGCCAACCTATCACTTGCTAACTGGGAGAGTAAATATATCCTGTCTAACAGCATTTACTGTGCTTCAATAAAATGGTACAAGCGTTTTGTGGATGACATTTTTATGCTGTGGCAAGGTATAGAGGAACAATTAATGGAATTCCTACAGTACATGAATGGCTTGAATGTTTTTTTTTTTTAAATTTACATATAATTATTCACCTGATGAGACTGAGTTTTTCGATTTTAAGGTGAGTAAGGATGGTTTGCACTCTATCTCTACCGCTCTGTACAGGAAGAGTGTAAGGAGGAATAATGTACTACACAATAGTAGCATGCATCCCAATCATACCAAGCTTAATGTATTAAGAGGGCAATTTTTTTGCATGATGTGCTTATACAGCAATGATGCTAAGTTAACATTAGCTCTGGCTACACTTAAAAAATAATTTATGGAATGGGGCTACAAATGCAATATTACTGATGTTCAAATCAGTGAAGCTTGGAAAGAGAGACATGGGAGATGTAGACCCTATTATTTGAACACTCCAGCTAATGCTCAGACTACTAATGTAATTGGTATTAACACTCTAACTGGTACCAGAACTAATAATGATGTGAAGGGTTAGGATGCCTTTGACTTTTGCAAGTGATATTCACATGGTCTGTGACATAATTAGAAATACAATCAATGTTCTGTGCCTCAGCTAAAGTCTGCCAGTCCACAATATAGCACAAGAAAAAGAATAAACTGGCTTGACACCGCTATATGGATAAAAAATTTTTATAAAATATTCCAACACAGTTCCAAGACAACACAGTTCCAACACAGTAAGCGCTTTCGGGTTCACCAACCCTTCATCAGACAATAAAACACATACAATCTCTCATTTAAAAAAGAAGCTTCAGCCAATCAAATATTAATAATTTACCCGCCTATTTTGTAGTGCAGGTTTTAAAGGTATCCTGTCATTTAAACCTGGATATCTATGTGAAGTGAGTGTGATGATCCATTTAGACTCTAAAGACTCAGTATATAACTTAATGTCGCCCCCTCTAACACCCAACCTAACATTAACAATAGCTTTAAACATGAAAGTATGTGTAGGATTCTTCTCTACATGCTTATATAGAGCATTCTGTTCTACTCTATTCCTAATACAGGTGAGGTGTTGTAAGATTCTAACTTTCAGCATGTTTGTTGTCATCCCTACATAGTAAGACAAACATTTTTGACATTCAGCAATATAAACCACGTGTGTTGTTCTACATGTTGCTCTAGCTTTAAAGTTGAACCTTCTCCCATCCACTGGGTGTGTGAAAGTAGGATCCTTATTAATGCTGGAGCAAGCTTTACAGTTGCCACAAGGTAATGTTCCTGCTTTACTCATCCTAGTGTTGTTTCCAGGGAGACCCTTCTCTTTACATAGTAAGTCTTTAAGATTGGTGTTACATCTATACCCAAACCTAGGTGTGTGACCTACAATCCCACAAAGCTTATCCTCTGTCCTTAATATATTCCAATTCCTTTGAACAATGGCTTGAATATCAGTAATGTTGCTGCTATAAGTGAAGTACATATTAAGTCCATCATTTTTCCTTTGTTTAGACCTAGGACACTTTTCATTCTGATTGGTTAATAACCAAGGCTTATACTCTTTGGTTCTCATTTGTACACTATGACTTACTTTTGTCTGTAGCAACCTATCATTATACCCTCTATTACTAAAGCATGTCCTTAATTTTTCCACTTCTGCCTCATACCTATTATCTTCCAAGCACAATCTAGATGCCCTACATAGCTGTCCTTGTACTATGTTTGGAAAAACATGCCGAGGATGCATGCTGTCAAATGATAGTAAATGGTTTGTCCAACAATCTTTTCTGTACAAAGTAGAGGAATAGCCCCCTGAACCTTGGGTAATCCTAGTATCTAAAAAATCTATACATTTTGTAGAGTATGTCATAGTGAATTTTAAAAACGATGTTGTGGTGTGTAGATAATCTAAAAAACTGTGTAACTGACACTCATCAGACAACACCTTAATGGAAAGGATTCACATTTGCAGATCTGCACAGAGGTTTGAAGTTTAATATGCATTGTCTCTGAAGATGCACAAGGTTGAAACCAGAGGTATAGTAGGCAAAAGAAAATCCCCCCTCCCCAGCACAAGTGTTGTGTGAACAATACCCAAACTTCAGATAATGAACTCAGTCTGAATCAGAACTAAACGGTTAGTCAAATAAATAGAAACAATGTTTGCATTTAACAAGCTTTATCTTGAGTCATGGGTTTGATTCCTTCGATTTCTAGTTGCGAACTGTGTGACTCTGACTTAACTAGATTGTGCACCTGGTTCATGCTTGAAAAGGGGCAGTTCTTTCTAGTGGGATTACCATGGTAATAAACAAATAAATACATAAACATAAATAAATCTTAAACTCAGAAAGTTCTTGAAATATGGCAGAATCCTGCAAGTTGTTTTGATGCTTACAGATGAGTAGCTTTACCATGTAATACTAGTAACAGTCCGGGAGTAAGAAGATGAGAGTGATATGAGCTAGAATAAGGCAGATTAATAATGAAATGCTAGAAGTGATCATAACATGGGAAAAAACAGACACAAAACATAGAGGAAGTATAGTGAGGTTGATTGTTTGATGACCAGGACAAACGGCTGGTACAAGATCCTTTTCAGCTACTACCCAAGCCATATGACAAAAGAGTACATTCACAATTGAATAAGACAAGTCAGCAACAGACACTTAGCAGTGTAGCAGGTAAACTGGAAAGTGGTAAATGGTAGCAAACAACACAAGTAATCTCTCATTACACTGTTAAAATACATACAACTGAACTTACAGAAGTTTGGTTATTTAATTAATTATAGTGTTTGAGGAAATGCAAGTAAAGAAAGGAAAAGAGGGATATGTAAGTCAGACATGTCACTTACAAGGAGTCTTAATAAAAGTGTGATACATTGACAATAGTCACCCATTTAATCCTCCAAATGTAGATTTATTATAGAGATGTAATCAATAGTTTAAGGTACAAGAAAGGCTTAATGATGGGAATGAAAACAGAAGTGGCTGAAATAAGCAGTGATCTATACACAATTAAATAATATTGGCACACATGAAGAGCATAAAAAGTATCTTAGCTATCAGAGAGAACCTAAAATTATAGACAAATTAAGCCAAGTGAAAAGCAGGCAGTTAATGATAACAAAGTGTATTAGCAAATAGTGAAAATACAGGTTAATGTCAACAGTGGACCAACATAATTGATTTCAGAGAGATGACAGAACAGCTACACATACAAAAATACAGCAGAGGAGATAAACTAAATGTACTTTGTAGCTCTTTCTGCCAAATAAATAAATACAATGCTGAGTTAAATTGCACGATATTTGCTACCACTCGGTCTATCAGTTGTAAATATTTCTGGAGCGCTTTAGAAAATACATTACCATTCTTCAGCTTGTTTTCATCCAAGACTAACGACATAATGCTGTAAACTGCTGAATGCAGCCAGTTCTCTGAAAGACTGACTCGTACCTGTAGTCACGCACTGCAAATCATAATGCAGCAAGAAACATGCAGTATGTCCTTCATGAAGAACTTGGGCATGGGCATAGATTAGTTCTCTGTAGCACAGTATAATAAGTGAAAACAGTTATTAGTTTGCCTCCTTGCTGACAGTGATTTATGGGAGTAAATTTCAGATCCTTCCAAGCTAGCATCGTATACTGTTTGGATTTTTGTAGGTGTTGTTGCGACAGCACAAGTGGAGTATATTCACCTTAATAATTTTAATTAAGCACTTAAGGCAAATTAAAAACAATATGGTATAAAACAATGAATAATTAAAAGACAGGGATATTAATGCAGCACTACATCTGTGCTCCACGGCTATGGGTGAAACATCAGTTAGTGTCAGCAACCATAGCTGTTGTCGGTTGCTGATATTACCTATAGTGGAAATTGTGCAGTATATAATTGTGCCATCATTTACTTCCATGTATACTATGTGATATATGTATTATAGCGTATCAGGTGTGATATGGCAGTATATAGTTGTGCCATCATTTACCTCCATATATACTGTGTCATATATAGATTACAGTGTATCAGGTGTGATATGACAGTGTATAGTTGTCCCATCATTTACCTCCATGTATACATTGTGATATATATGTATTATAGTCTACCAGGTGTGATATGGAAGTTTATAGTTGTCCCATTATTTACCTGCATGTGTATCAAGTGTAATGTGACTTTCACGGTAGTTTATGTCACATATCTTTCATATGTTTGGACCTTGCATGTCTACACAGTAGCATACAGATGCATTGTTTCCAAGACAGTCAGTACCACCTATATCCCGAGAACTGACCAAACAACATCCATTTCTGTTTTTGTACATATTATCTTATAGACAGGGTGGCTACGTGGGTGAGATCTAGCATTGTTAGGATGGTAGATAAGCCAGTAATATTATAACAAATGCATGCATATTGATGTATCTATTTGCCACTGTAATAAACTATATATGGTTGCTGCTATGTTACAGTATTACATTTAGAAACTGTCCTAGGATCCTATATAGAACAAAAATGTCACTCATTTACCAATGAAAGGTCTTGTAGCAGGATACTTAAGGCAATGCATTTTTTTGTGTCAAGTGGTATGTGTAATCATGGAGATGTTCTGTCACATATAGTCTAGACTTATTGCAGAGCTGGTACAGTAGATAGTCTTGTACTCCACAACCTCCAGCTAAGCATGAACTTCAGGATGCTCCATCATTGTCATCCTCTACACTAGTATCACCTCATCCTAAAGGCTGCATTTTCTCCTTTACATCATGTCAACACCATTCACCTTGATTTTTCAGAATCACTGTATCCCAAAGCATTTTTCATTCAGTATGATAGCCATTTTAGGCATGCACCTACAGCTCTGGGTGTATCTTCAATATGTGTGGTGTTATGCACCAGTATTACTGACTCACGATGGAACATGTATATTTCATCTTGTGTGTGTGCTTATTTCTGTAGTTAGCATATGGTGTATGTTATAAATAAGACCAACGCCACAAGTGGAAGGCTTGTAGCTGAAGGAATAGGAGTGAGTACACATGAAGTTTGAATTGTTGCTATTTACTGTCATTTTTATTTAATTTTAGGCTAGTAGTATTGTACTGACTTGTTTACTTTCTGTAAACATTTGCACACAGCATGTAGCATGAATTGTTTATAAACCTCTTCCTGTTAGCAGAACAATAAGTGCTAGAAGCAGTTTAAGTGTATACATTGTGGTTTTCCACCATATACAAAATCAAAGCAAACTGCAAAAAAGCAATGTTTTTGTAGGACATAGAGGAAGCCCTAAATTTGCTTACAACAAGGTTTCAGAATGAAAACAAAAACAAACACAATATACTTGAATGCAAGTGTTTCGCTAAACAAACGATGTCTGCTCTCATTGGAACTTTATTTGTAAACATTAACATTTAGAAGCTAGTTCAGATTTTTACTATGCAGAGACACAGAGATAGAAAAGTAGTGGGATAAAAGCCTGTGTATTCAGGAACTCTGTTTTACCACCTCTTGTTTTAACAGAAAGAAACTTCTGAAGGAAAGAGTCTATACAGAGGATGAAGATTATCCAAAAGAAAGACTAAAATGGTACTGAACTGGTATTACAGTTACCCTGTGTCATATAAATTGCTGTAACAAGAAATATACACACACAAGATCAACAGAATTTAAAACATTAACATTTCAGAGACATATATAACATGACAAGAGGAAATGTGTATGGGCAGGGAGTGAGCCCTGAATATCAGTTATTACTTTTTCACAGTGAAAGAGAGAGAAGCTTAGAAACTGATTTAATTAATGTGCTCAAAGGTCTCGGCTTCATAAAAGGGTATATATGAGTCCCATTCCAGGTATGGCAGAATATTTAACAACAGCTTCTGTTCTCCATATAAATGGTTAACTAGCTATACAAATGCAGTAAGGACCTTAAGTGTGTGATGCAGGTTCTCACATACTCTATGATTTATAACTGGCAGTAACAGAAAGATGATTTCCTAACTTATTATGGTCTGTCACCAAAGGAAAATGAAAAGTAGGACAGCTCATAGTTCCATGAAAAAAGGCCAGACAGCAAAAGTAGCACACGGACAATCTCATCCCTGCTGGCTGGTTGTATCAATCATTTTTAATGTTTTTCAATACCCCTTGCCTCAGGAAAACTACTGAGAAAGTCGTGTAGTAGCACTCAGGGACAAGACTACACTGAACAGAGGGCAAAACTGGATACCTGTATCCCCAAAAGATCGATCTGTATAATTCAACAGTTAATAGCTCCCCAGTGGCCCATGCAAACATTCGATTAAGTGGTGACCATTTCTACTATGACTAAGAATGATAAAATGCAGAAATAAAACATGACCACATAATTAGTGCAGTTTTCTGCAAGTCGTATGTTTTAATCTTGTTGTTGTTGACTGGATAGCTTCCACTGACTCTTGTTTCTTTTGCAGCGTTCTTACTATACAGAGGTAATTTGAAAGAAAAAAGGGTAAACATCTGTGATAACTAGCAACAAATGCAATGGATTTTTTTAATAACAGCCACAGCTACTGTTAATTCATGCACTTGGGATGAGAATTTTAAATCTCATTTGAAGAACAACACATCAGGACCTCCAGGGAAAATATCATTCCATTTACATGCTGCATTATTGTGACAGTCTTGTAACATGAATCTAGGTGCCTGGTGTAGGGATGCATCTGTTTTTTAAAAAAATGTAGATGGTCCTAGTATTCAAATCAGTGTATAGATTAGTTCTGCTTGAATGACATCAGGGCAATAAATAGACTGTTGCAGAAAATGCAGTCTACTCATTTATGCAGTTTGCATCCTAACATATAGATGTCTCTGTATAGGGTAGAATGGGCAGGTAATAGCCAGCATTGCAATAATGTGGCTGCAGGAGTAGCCAGCACATACAGCCATAGATGGCTGGTCACATATTTCATCAGACTCATTTTAGACCACTGTTAAATTAATGGTAACAGGTAGATGGGTGCCCTTTACATGATCTTGCTACTGGTTTTGTGCTTCCTGACACTGCTTTCTGAGAAACTTGAATACATTGTTTTACTGCTGCTACATGGTCATTTTTTTCTAAACTATGCAAATTAGTTAACATGCTTAAATCAGTCGGTCTACCCTCTTGCACACTGGAGAAATTTCTATTATTTTTTGTATTCTTTAACTTGCTTTGAATAAATAGAAAAAAAGATTGACTGCAGACCAAAATTGTTGAAATGCAGAGAAACAATTTGACATTTCCTATCAAAAGTGGCATTGATCTGGAAAATACACTGTTTATGAGGTTTATGAGTTTAGATTATATTGCAAAAGTTAGCATGGCATTACTTATTCTTCTAAAGTTACATTATGATTTCATCTTGGGTCTTCATGCACTTAAACTATATCAGGACATGCTTTACCAATGTAGTTTCTAGCTCTCAGAATTATTATTTCAACTGCTAATACAATAATTTTGTTACTACCTACAATTTATCATTTACCTTATAATGTTACATTTCCAATCCAGACACGGGTACAAGATTTGTAATAAGGACATCACACAGCATATTATAAGTATGAGGAAATGGAGATGAGCATACCAGTACAGATAGGCAGATGTGTGATCAAAGTTTTTAAAGTATAGGATAAAGTTTTTTTTTTTTTTTTTACAGATAAACATCACCACCTAGTGACCAAGATATTTTCTGCCATATCAAGCAAAAATTCACATTGTTATCAATGTGCTGCTCATGATTTACTAAATAAACTTCAGTGTATTTCATATCTGAAGTAACATTTCAGTCTTACAACTAAACATCCTAGAGTATAACCCAGTTCTCTGGCTTACAATTTCCATACCCTTTTACACCACTCTGTTCATGTTTCTATTTTCTGAGCATATTCTGATCTCATAGACAGTAAAATTGCTTATTATTCCTTTATAAATACTCCATTCTGTTATTACACTTCCACTTGCTGAAACTAGCATTAGCAACATTTGTTATAACCACTGAATGTTTCATTCAGTCTCATTTATTGTGTGAAACACCTTTTAACGTGCTTTTTCTCTTCTCTTCTCTTCTCCTCTTTCCATCACAACATTTAAAATGAATCCTCGTTTCAAAATCATTGATGTGTTTGCAGTGAATCAGATAAGATGGGAGAATGAGAGTATTAAGTGGAATAAATGAATAAAATTTTATGGAAGACAAAGATAGTGTACAGCTGGTATAGTTTTTCTTTTAATCAGCTCAAATAAAATGGTATAAAACCTACTTTCAGTAACAGAAGGATAGCGTCAAGCAGGATTTCTGACATGTGTGAACTTAACTTAGAAGATGTTGGACAATGTATTTCTAACAAATACAACCTGTATCTCTCTAGCTATGTGTTTTTCAGTAAATTACACATTACCTTACATTGCTTTATGTTTTTTGACATTAGAAGGAGGAGGTTACCCTTTCAAGTTACAATTAACCTAAATAGTCAGCCCTTTCACTGCATTTAATATTCTACTTGTCTTACATTCCTCCTTTTTCCATCATCTTTTTTCCACCTGTCCTATGGTCTCTTCAATGATTTCATGAATTTCCTCTCATATTTGGGATGCCCGTTGCATAGTTCCACAATCATTTCTTGAAATAACTACTTTTTGCACATTTGGGGATTAGTTGGCCCATCTTCCTCTTCTTATCCTGCCTCCCTGACCTTCCTGTTCATGATGACCTCATTAAATCTCCCAGACCTTATCCTTTGTATCAGTATCAGCATCTCCAATGACCCTTCTGTTTTCTAGAAAGAAGAGATATACTTCTAGAAATACCATTCCCCCAACATCCCACACATCCTGCTGGCATATATCCTCTAAAATTCTTCTAACAAGCTGAAGTATATCTCTTTAAGGGAATCCAGAACTGCACATAGACCCCACAGAGTGGCCTGGAAAGGGCCACATAGAGTGAAATCATTGCTTCTTTACTTCTAGAGTTGCTCCCCCAAGGATACAAACTTACATTCTGTTGTGTGCTGCTATGGTTCCCCTCACTCTGCACCTAGTGGTCCAGTAGAGGAGGATAATACACCACCCAAAAGTTACTGTGCTGTGTTACCATCATATGTTCATCATATTGATTACTTCTGCAGAAGCTTCCAAAGCTTCAGGGCAACTTCCACACACCCAAACCATTAGTCAGCTTGAGCTGAGCTGCCAGAAAGACAGATCTGGGTAGAAATCCATTCAGAGCTTTATTACCACCAAAGTGTATGCTCCTCCGAGGCTTTAGAAGTTTGACATTCAGCTTGTACATTCCTTTGCTGGGCAGATAAGTTCTCTTTGGGAGAAAATCTTCCATTTTCTCAATTTTCTTGATGTTTTATTACTTCCCACTTTGGGAAACTTATTTGAAAGCTATGAGTCTCATTCTTTAATGGAGTATAAATGGAGTGTGTCAAGATGGTAGCATACTTTTTTCTGGCAGTTTAAAAGTGGTGTAAAGTAACTGAAAACATTTTTTTCTGTGGAAAAATTGTATTTATGTTACTTTTGTATGGTTGACATGTTGTTTTAAAATGTTTTATTACTATGCTTTTTTTGTGAAAAAGGAAACCTTTGTCAACAAGTAATTCTTACTTGCAATTGCTGCTTGTCTTCCCCAGGAAGAAGGCATAATTTTTGACATAACCATGGAACAGACTACCTGTCCCACAGTTGGGCCTTCTTCCAGACACAAAAAGAAAAAAATAAGCAAATGGCCTTTGCCATCACAGCAGTCTGACAATTTGCCTCAGTGGCAGGTGGGTGACTCTGCTGTGGAAATTTTTTGTACCTCAGATTATTCATCTTTTACCCCAGATCTCTGTGGTGTCACGTCAACAGCTGCTACTGAGTGGCAGTTAGCCATATTTTCTATGGTTATCAGTATTCCTCAATAGGCAAGGAAGAGCCATTTTAGTCTGTCCTGGAAGAGGGAACGGAAAGGTTTCTCTGTTGTGTCAGAATGTTGTACCCATCTCTGGGATAGCTGCTGCTGTCATTAGTAACATGGTTGGTGCCATTACTCCTGTCAAAAAGAAACAGAAAACCAAGCATGTATCTACTTCTCCTCCTCAGTCTTCTTTGGGTAGTAGGAGTAGTTTACTGGGACTGGCTCAGGCTTTAACTCAGGCTATTGATCCTTCTAATAAAGTAATTTCTGGTAAAATAAAGAAATATTTCTTTTTCCCTGTAGAGATTCAAGATTCTGAATCTGAACAAGAAGAGGCAGGGATGGATGCAGGGTTGTTTACTCAGATTTCTGATCTAGACTCAGAGAAACTCGGCACCATAAAAATGTACTGCCAATCATTAGCAGACTGGAGTTCTACTGTGGCGACCCCTAACCGGGAAAAGACGAAAGGACAAACAAACTCAGAGAACTAAGTTCCTGATTCTCTCTGTGGGGGTGGGGTGAGTGGGAGGGTCTTGTTCTGAGGCTATTGCTAGAATGGACCAGTGTTTCCAATAAGAGCAGTGAGATTGCTCAGTCCCTCAGAAAATAATTATGACTTGCTATATAAGGATTTTCAAGAACCTACACACATTCCTTCTGTTCTGTCTGCTTTAGAGGATGTATTTGTATTACTGTCTGTAATTTTCCTGATAGTCAGCCAGCTGCCCATAAAAAGGCAGATAGTATGTATAAAGTTCCTCAGTGTTTTAATTTTTTTATACACTGTTCCCAAATCTGACCCAGCAGCTATAGCTTTAGTTGATCCCACTGCTGATAAGCACTTAGTAAATTAAAATCCTATTTTTTCTGATAAGGATGGGAAAATTAAGGATTGGTATGGCTGAAAAAAGTGTGTACTTCAACTTTGATTTTCAGAATTTTGAATTGTCAGGTTCATATGTTAAAGTTTGTTTTGACAAAATGTGAAAGTATGAAGAATGTTATAGCTGCAGTTTCTTCTACTGCACTGGTCACTACTCATTGTTTCTAGCGTACATATGATTCTGCTGATACTTTTCTAGGGCTAAGGTCACTGGTACTGTTTGCAGGAGGTTTGCATGGTTGTTTTCTTAGAACCTCCTGTATGATGTTAAAAAATAAGAATTCAAATTTCCCTTGGGTAGAGATTTAGTATTTGGCCCCTATGCTGCAGAGGTAATCAAAAAGTGTGATGAAAGGGGCAAGCTGATTCAAGGAATCTCTAAAGATTTTCATCCCTCCTTTTCCAAATTTTGGAACAGATTTTCTATCTTTTCATCCATTTCTGGCAAAAAAAAAACATAATAAACAGTCTCAACAAAATACTACAGATGTTTAAGAAGAAATGGCAAGGAGGATCCAAAAAGAATCTTGAATTTCCCAAAACCGAGAACAGTCCAACAAGTCTGAAAGACTGTTCAAGAGACCTTGTGAACTCCTCCCACCTTGGCCCCATTTTTCTTCCAGAAGATCTGAACCTCAATTTTTCTGTTTGGCAACAAATAATTTCAACCAAATGAGTTCTGAAAAATCATTCATCAAGGTTGCAGATGGCAGTAGGCTGAAATTCTTCCTTTCCAGGGGGGGGGGGGTCATTCCTCATCCTCCAGATCAGAATCTTTTTGTTTCCACCCATTCTTCATTGCATGATGTCCAACACATGAAAGAACCAGTTCCTCCTTCCCAAGTGGGGGAATAATTTTTATTCAAGGATGTACCTACTGTCAAAAAAGAAAATTTGGGGAGACCAGTTCTGAATCTTTCTTTCCCAAACCTGTTTGTGATAGTGCCCAAATTCAAAATGATGTTACTTAACAACCGATTACCTCTTCTTTCTCTTTTAAATTTCCTGGTGAATCTAGATTTAAATGATGCTTACCAATAAACTCCTATTCATCCAGGCTTCAGATGTTTCTTAAGATTTTGTGTGTCTAGATCATATTGTCAGTTCTCTGCCTTACCCTTTGAACTATCCACTGCATCAACAGTGTTCACAAAGTGTCTAGCTCCAGTTATAGCCCATTGCAGGTGACAGGGTAGCTACATTTTTAAATATTTAGATGAGTTGCTTATCCTTGCAGAGTCCTTTTCAAAGTGTCAGGAGTCTCACTCATGGGTGATTAATCTCTTACACAAGCTGAGCTTCCAAAACAACATTCAAAAGTTTTTCTTGACTCCTTACAGGATTGCACTTCTAGGATATCAGCTACACATCACAGTTCAAAGAGCTTTTCTTCCACAGGAAAATACATCTTTATCTAGATCTATTTCTAAAATTTTCTACTCAGACTTCAGCCACTGCAAGGGAACACCTATTTTGGGTCTCATGGCAGATATCTATGATTCCCATGATATCCCCTGGCAATACTCCACACGAAAAAGATACAGTAGTATACAAAATCTCTTTGGTCCCAGCATCAACAACCTTTATCTTTTTAAACCTTAGTGCTGGGGTTTGTAAGAAGATAAATATTTTGGTGGAGACAATGGATATCCTTGAAGCCAGGTCTCCCATTCTCACTCCCTGTTCTAAAGCAGTCAGTCACCACAAACACTTCAGACTTTGATTGGGAAGCAGTTTTAGGAGGGATAAAAGTGCAGGAGGTATGGGACACCAAGGGCAGATGCAATCATATAAATATCAAGGAGATGCTTGCACTAATCAAAGCACTCAACTCTTAGAACTATCCTTGGTCCCTGGGACATTTTCACATGGCAACATGCAGTGCCACAGTCATGTGGTACATCAACAAGCAAAGTGAAACCAGCTCATACCTCCTTTCCAGACTAGCCATGTTAACTTGGCATATAGCTTCTGAATACAATCTCAATCTACAAACATCCTACATTCTGTCAAAGCAAAATTATGTGTCAGACAAGCTGAGCAGTACCATTTCAGACCCTTACAAATGGAAACTAGATCAGGGGGTCTTCCAAGATTTGTTGCGTCTCTGGGGAGTTCCTCAAGTACACCTATTTGTTCCCTCTTTCAACAATCAACTGGCAAAATTTTGTTCTTGGACTCCATGCAAGAAGTTCTGGCAAACAGATGCCTTTTCTTTTCCGTAGACAAAGGAATATTTATGTATGCTTTTCCAACCTTTCCACTAATATCCAGGGTACTTTAAAAAATTCAGAAGGAATTCCCCAAGATCATTGTAGTGACTTCCTTCTGGTCCAGGCAGCTGTAGTTCTCCCTTCTTTTGGAAATGCCAGTGTCAGTTACTACAAGTTTACTCACAGACTGGATCTACTCACACAAGAACAGGGGTGTTTGATACAGTCTAATATCAGTCAATTTCAAATTACTACCTGGATGATAGGGACTTAATTCATTTTAGTCACATGTTTTCTGAGGATGTGCCATGTGTTCTAATAGTGGCAACAAAGCCTGCTTCTAGAAAATCATATATTATCAAATGGAAAAGGTTTTCTAGTGGGTACCAACAACATGACTCACACCTATTCAGGGCTAGTTATTCTCTGGCTTTACAATATTTGTGTGAGTTGCTATCCTATGGCCTTTCTTATTCTTTTGTTAAGATTCATTTACTGGCCATTTCGGCATGCCTACCTATGGGTCCTCCTCTTTCAATACAGCCTCATGTCAAAATGGTTTTACAAGAGACTTTGCATAAGTTGCCTCCAAGAAAACAGGCTGCCCCTCCACGAGATCTTAATTTTGTATTAGAATGTTAACACTTGCTCCATTTGAACCAGTTAATCTGGCTGCTTGAGGCTCTAAACACAGAAAACAGATTTACTGATTGCTATGACCTCGTCAAGAAGGGCTTCTGAGTTTCAAGCTCTTGTGCTGAGTCAATCACATGTCATTTTCCATAGGGGCGGAGTGTCTTTGAGAACTAAACATTAATTTATGGTATAATGACCCAGGAAAAACATAAGGCACTGCTCCAGTACAATAAAGGCTGTCTTTAAATACTCCTGACTTAACTGTCCAAAAAATCGAAATCCCAGGGTAGTCTGTAAAAACTGTTTTAATAAAGAAATGTGCCACAAATGGCTATTAAAACATGAAAATAAATATAGTACATAACAAATATTCACTGATTGAGCGCTTTCATCTCCAGTCGGAGACTTCTTCATAATCAATATCCCACCACAAAAGTCAGTGTTTATACAGGTTTCAAAGCAATGTTATTGGCTGGCAATAAATTACTTAATACTTGTAATTTAAAGGTCAAGTGTGCAAAAAGCAGAAACAGTAAAAAACATAAGGTTAAAATACAGAGATTTGAATCAAGTTGCTCACATTGTTTGTGGTAACTTTTTCTTAGCTATCTTCTTGTTTAAAGAACATGATTAATCCAATAATATATTACATATAATCATACATATTAATTGATCTAAGTATATAAATATTTAAAAATATAAATAAACTTGTATGTATATTATAATATATATGAATTAAAAACAACACAATATAATATAATATTAAAATAATAATAGAATGAAATGTATGTATATATAAATATATATCACAAGTTAATAAAAAGTCTTCAAATAAAAAATACATTGATTCAAAAATTCTTTACATACACTGATAGAAAAAGTAAAAATACTCATATATTATCAAATTGTTTTATATTATGAATACTATTGTACCCATGCCTCTTTGGGTCAGCTGCAAGGAGTTTTAGTGTGGGAGTAATGGAAATATGGTCATTGAGACCCTTACCACAACATGCATCGAGTCTCAGTTGCCAAATCATCTCTTGGAATTCCAACTGCGTTTCCCAATCACCACCCCTTTCTGGGTGGTTGACTTCTTCCAATACCCAAAATTTATAATTTGCCTCTTTACATGTCAAAGCATGTATAAACAGGGCATTGTTTTAATTATGCTTGTTTATATCTCTAATATGTTCATAAATTCTAGTCCTAAGGTGACGTTCTGTTTTTCCTATATAGTAGCTCCAACAAGTTCTACAGAAAGCCAAATAAACTACCCCTTTGGAGTAGCAACTATTATACCTATTTGCCCTTAAAGTCATTCCTAAACTGGGAATTCTAATTTCCTTGCATCCGGCAATATAGCTACATTGCGCACATCTCCCACATCTGAAGGTTCCAAGTTTTGTACAAGTCCCTCCTGCATTATTCTTGTTCTTCTCAATAATATTCTTAATATTTTTACTCTTCCTAAAGCTATATTTTATAGTGTATTGAAATATGTTAGTTTTTGTTTGCATATTTTTAAACATTTCCCATGTTTCATTTATACATTTTTCAACCATCCTATTCCTTTATAATAGGTTAGAGTTAGGTATGGTATTGTATCTAAGCTGTTTATTTCCTGCCGGTTAAAAGTGCTAATCTTTCCATCCGCATTAGGATTTGCTGTAAAAATACCACCATTAGTCAATAGGGGGGCATAATTATTACCTCCTCCTAGCTGGACATATTTCTTAATGGATTTAGTTAATTCAGATGGATACCCCTTTCCAAAAACATTTTTTCAACATTATTAATTTCATTTAAAAATTCATTCGTGTCCGAGATCATTCTAGCCATTCTAATCATTTGTCCTTTTACAATGTTCTTTTTTAGTTGGTAAGGAAGATCACTTTCAAAATGTAGATAGGAATTGGAATAATGTTCCTTTCTATAAATATTGGACTTGTAACATTTATTTTCATAGTCTTTGTTCAGTTTTACATCCAAAAGTGTATTTCATCTTCACTTGTTTGGTATGTAAATTGTAGAAAAGTAGTACTATGATTAATATAATGTATAAACTTATCAATACTGTCATAGGGGCCATTCCATAAAACAAAAATGTCATCCAAAAAACGAAAATATTTAATAATATATTGAATATACTCCGAGTTAAACACATATTGGCGCTCCCAACAAAACATAATTATAGTTGCGTATATTGGGGCACGTGCCGATCCCATTGCAACACCTTCTTTTTAGTGATAGTAGTCTCCTTGAAAATATATATAATTGTAGTTTAAGACTAATTCCATATTTTCTAAAACTAGCTTATATTCATCTACAGTTAGAAAATCCATCTCTGTTAACATTCTTTCAAACCATATCAGCCCCTCTATCTGGGGTATTACTGAAAATAAGTCCCTTACATCAATTGTAATAAATATAATTTCATCTATATATGGACTCTTCCCAATTTTATTCAAAAGGTCCCATGAATCAATCAAAATATGTGTATGGTTATTGAAAAATTTCTTTAACTTAGCATCCACATAAATTGCTAAAGGTTGTGTTTTAGATCCTTGTGAGGAGACTATAGGCCTCATAGGTGGATCATGTAGGGACTAGTGTATTTTCGGTATACCAATTTTTTTCTGTATGCTTTTCCAACCTTTCCACTAATATCCAGGGTACTTTAAAAAATTCAGAAGGAATTCCCCAAGATCATTGTAGTGACTTCCTTCTGGTCCAGGCAGCTGTAGTTCTCCCTTCTTTTGGAAATGCCAGTGTTAGTTACTACAAGTTTACTCACAGACTGGATCTACTCACACAAGAACAGGGGTGTTTGATACACTCTAATATCAGTCAACTTCAAATGACTACCTGGATGATAGGGACTTAATTCCTTTTAGTCACATGTTTTCTGAGGATGTGCCATGTGTTCTAATAGTGGCAACAAAGCCTACTTCTAGAAAATCATATATTATCAAATGGAAAAGGTTTTCTAGTGGGTACCAACAACATGACTCACACCTATTCAGGGCTAGTTATTCTCTGGCTTTACAATATTTGTGTGAGTTGTTATCCTATGGCCTTTCTTATTCTTTTGTTAAGGTGCATTTACTGGCCATTTCAGAATGCCTACCTATGGGTCCTCCTCTTTCAATACAGCCTCATTTCAAAATGTTTTTACAAGAGATTTTGCATAAGTTGACTCCAAGAAAACAGGCTGCCCCTCCACGAGATCTTAATTTTGTATTAGAATGTTAACACTTGCTCCATTTGAACCAGTTAATCTGGCTGAGGCTCTAAACACGGAAAACAGATTTACTGATTGCTATGACCTCGTCAAGCAGGGCTTCTGAGTTTTATGCTCTTGTGCTGAGTCAAGCACATGTAATTTTCCATAGGGGCAGAGTGTCTTTGAGAACTAAACATTAATTTATGGTATCCAAGTTTACTTTAGGCCAAACTATCCATCTCCCTGTTTTCTTTCCTGAACCTGAAAATGAGGGAGAAAGGATACTCCATGCCTGGGATGACCACAGGTAACTCAGGCGTTGCCTTGACAGAACTAAATCTTTCAGACCTTTGGATGAATTGTTCATTTCTTATGAAGGTAAGATGAAGGGACAGCCTGTGTCAAAACAGACTACTTCCAAATGATTGAATAAAACTATTACTTCTTGTTATACTCAACAGCCACATATCACCACATCCACGTTCACCTTCAAACCTGTGCCCACAACCTATATAAAACTACTCTTAAACAAACTTAAACTGTGCTGTTCTGTAGCTGATGACCTTCCAAGGGAGTACCTAAAAATAGCATCCAGTAGCTCTGCCTTTCCTGTCTCCGTCCTTATAAATAGGTCAGTCCAGGAATCCCATGTTCTCTCTCTCTAGAAAATGTGACACATTTTCCCTCTGCACATGAAATTCAACAGACATTAATAATGTTAGACCTATAGCAATCTTATCTCTCCTCGCCAAAATACTTGCAAAATCTATTCAAAAACAATTGCTGGACTATCTCCTGCAGGAAGAAATCATACATAACATGGCTTCCGTCCTTGCCATAGTAGTAGCACTGCCCTTCTAACCTATATAGGTGCTGGCAGGAAAGCTGGAGATAATGGCAAACTAGTCCCTTCCTTATTTCTTGTCTTGTCTAAAGCCTTTGAAACTTCTACTTCAAATGTCCTCATTAAATGTCTCTCAGACCACTTTTCTGTGGTTCAAAAGCTACCTGTCCAAAATGTATAACTCAGTAAAACAACACTCTACACTCCCTCCTTACCTCCAAGTCACCACCGGTGCACTACATGGCTGTATCCTTGGTCTCCTCATCTTGAACATTTTCACCAACACTCTCTACACTCACACAAAACAGGCCACCCTAATACAATATGCAGATGATTCCATTCTCATTTGCATATCTTACAACATGGCACACATCCAAAAATATTACTCAGGAAGCTTTATCAGCAACTGAAATGGAGCTTTGCAACTCACAACTCATGATCAACCCAGAAAAGACCAACCTACTACTTTTTTTCTCTCTACAAATCCCTCTCTCACAAAAAAGCATGATAATACAACCATGGAAGTCACTTCCATAACAAACAATTACAGGGGATATTGGATGATAATATTACATTCAATCTCCATATACAAAATTGCATAAGAAAAACTGATCAAACACCAGGGATGCTTTACACAGCAAAAAATGTTCTCACTGATGCAACTAAAACTACACTTACTACTATTTATCTCAACAGTCTTCTTTATGGTGCTCCCATCCTTACTAACCTACAGGATTCACAAAAATTAAAATATGAACAATGCTACAAGAAAGTTGCTAAATTTGCAGCACATACCCTTTCAGAATCCACCACTGCATAGCAATGAAAACCCTAAATTGATTAGAACTGAAACATCAACTAACATAGTTACTTCTTACCACCTATGACATTATCCAGCATCCATCTGTCTGTCCAGCACTAAAAAACATTCAAAACAACTATATTCCCAGTTGGTTATTGTGATCCAGTGACCAAAAACTCCTGTCTGTCTACAAACCTAGCAAATCTGTTGGGTATTGTCTGTACTTGTAAAAGGTTACTAAGGCCCAGAACTCCTTAACTGTATCTATCAGGTCTATACCCTGCCACTCATCTGTCAAAACCACTCTGAAAGATTTCCTAGCTAAAATCAGTCTCTCTTCTTCCGCAAATCTAGGACAAACTACATCCCTAAATGTGAACAGGTATCTTTTCATTCCTTATACTTCCTCACTCTCTTTCACTGCTATCCAGTGACGTAACTAGAGGGGGGCGAGAGGGGTCACATGTGCATTCGTTTTTGCACAGATGTCCTGTTCATTCCTTTCTGCCCATGTGCAATTTCAAATGGATTTGTGTGTGGAATTTGTAAGCCTTCTAACATTCATACATGCTTTACTGTGTATTCGATCTGTTTACATTTACAGAATATCTGCTTTGCAATCACAGATTGACATGCTTTATTGTATTTGGAATTTGTAAGTGTTCTAACCTTGCTACAAGCTTTACTGTGTGTGGCTCTGATGTGCTTTACTGTGTGTGGAATTTGGAAATTGGAATATGTTTGAATGATCACTGCTGCAGTAGCTGCTCCCTACCTCCATCTGCCTTGTTTTCTGGTATATATATTTATGCCAGGGTGTGGACTTTTATTTTTTATTTCTAGCCTTGTCCTTTCAGGGTTCAGCCTGCTCTCTCTGCTGGCAAGAAAGCTGTCTTGTTTTTTCTGTCAGCTCAGCTCTAGCTGCCTGACAGTTTGGGCATGAGGAAAGTGCGGATAACCAAGAAAAATGGATCGAAGTCCAGTACAAAACACAGAAAACCAAAAAATCTGGATTAATAACGAAAGGTGCCACAAGGAAACTCCTGAAAAATGTTGAAACAAGTAGACTCCTTTATTGAATTAATGCCACAACAAAAGACGAACAAGCATTTTCGTCTGAGTATCCCTCAGACTTCTTCAGATATAATAAATAATTAGAAACTTTTGCATCACATTATATGCTTGTTAAATTAATTATTCAATTAAAACAATGATTTGTATTTATAGGTATGGTGAAACCAAATTAATAAATACATCATAAATTCAATGGGAAATAGTAAGTAGTGTATAAAACAATAACATTGTTAAAATTGATGCACCTACAGCAAAAAAATGGGTTCATGTTGTGTTAAAAAAGTAAAACAAAATATAAATATTTTATAAAATAACTACATGGTATGATAAAAAACTGTACAAGAAACACATTTAACATAACACAAAGTTGATTAATCAAAGTTTGGCAGACCTGGGTTTTCATAAGGGAACCAAGGAAATACTGTCGTTTAAACCTGGAAGTTTGTTAGCCTCAAGTACAATCTGCCAAAATGTTTCTCTGTATTCTAATATTCTAACTTAGATTCCGAGGGACCACCCCTCAAGTCCTTTGGAACTGTTTAAATCGCAAAGAAGGAAAAGCTGGCTTTGGAGCATAATAATGTATACCTAAACAAGGCATTGCTGTTATTCCTTTTGCTAACATCCTTATTGTGTTCATAAATCCTACGCTTTAGTTGCCTTTCAGTTTTTCCAAAATAAAAGCCTTCACAGGCACCACAGGTAACCAAGTAAACTAAACCCTGGGAGTTGCAATTAGAATAAGAGTGTGCTGTCAGCAATTTCTGCCTGGCAGTAACCAGGACTTGTTCTTTTTGTGCAATACAGACACACTGGGAACACACCCCACATTTGTATGTACCCCTCATTTTGTGTGAAAAAAACATTAGAATTATTAACGTGTTCTAATAAACTTTTAATGTTGTGTCCTCTCCTAAAAACTACTTTGACAGGTTTGTCTTTCAGGTTAGGGAGGTCAGTAAATTCCAAAAATCTACCCCATTCTTTCACTATTATATTTTTGATCTGGTATGCATTTCCACTAAAACTAGCAAAAAATGCCCTGCTGTACCCCAAATCAGTTTGTGTAGGTGCACCTTTTTTGTTAAAGAAACCGTCTCCAATACCCAGAATCGGACTGTATTTGTCCTTCCTGCCTTGAGTGACCTCCATTCTGATGTTAGAAATAAGTTCACTAGGGTAGCCTCGCTCCAAAAACATACTTTCTAATGTGATGCATTCATTCTCATAATCTGTATCTAGGGATGTCATATGGCTTACACGTACGTATTGTCCCTTTACAATCCCTTTCCTCTGAAAAAGTGGATGTGCACTGGTGAAAATGATGTAGGTGTTAGAGAAAGTAGGTTTTCTGAAGATAGTGGACTTAAAGCCCTGTTCAGTTTTATATAAGGGAACGTCCAAATAATTAACATTTTCTGTAGCAACTTGATAAGTGAACTTAAAAAAAGGTGGTAGTTTGATTCAAATACTGAATAAATTCATCTAGATATTCTAGACTCCCCACCCAAAAAATACAAATATCGTCAAGGTACCTGGCATATAAAGTCCAAAACTTGGTATGACTAGTAGCATGTGCATATTTTTTGTTCCCACATTGATAAAATTATATCTGCATAGGTGGGGGCACAACTGGCCCCATAGCCACTCCTGTTTCTTATCAGAAGAACTCCCCCACAAAGAACATGAAATTGTTCCTGAGGACGAACTCAGCCAACTCCAAACACAGAAATATGTCACATTCCGTAGCCCCTGCTCTCTTCCTAAGAGCTTCTTCCAACCAAGTTAGCCCTGTATTATGGGGAATGACAGAAAATAAATCCACCACATCTAGTGTGAAGAATTTTAAATCGTGGGAAAAATGTTTGGACTTGATCCTTCTCAAAAATCCCCATGAATCCTTTAACAAATGAGTTTCCCCTCCCCATAAAAGTTTGTATTTCCAATCTAAATACTTGGCCAAAGGAGAGACTTTGGAACCTTCTGAAGTGACAATGGGTCTAAGGGAGGTGGGTCCTCAATATTCTTCTGTACTTTGGGTATCCCAAAAATGGAAGGTACCCTAGGAGTACTGTTTTCCAAGTACTTGTAGGTTTCAAAATCTATGACCCCTGATCAAATAAATCCTTGAGAGTCAAATCAATCTTCTTGTAAGAGATATTGATCTCATTAATAGAAACCTTACTATACCTTGAATCATCATGTAAAATGGAAAACATCTTGCCTTCATACAAAATTTTGTCCGTCAGGACAATACCCCCTCCCTTGTCTGGTTCCATAACTCAAATCATGGGATTTGAACATAATTGCATCAAACTCATTAACATCTAAATTAGATGTTATTTTGGTGTTTTTAAATGTTTTCCTTATCCCGTTTCTATCACATTTTCTAAATTCTTCAGTTATGGGTGGATTGGGGGGTTAAAAAATTCTTGTTTTCTTAGGAACAACAGAGCTGGATGTTAAAGGACTATCACCAAACATGTTCTTTAAATTAAGTTTTCTAATGAACATCTTTAAATCCAAAATAACCAGTGTAAGGTTACTTTTTTCATGAGACAAACTTAAAACCTTTTAGAAATAAATTAAAAAAATCATTAGTAACCTCTAGACTACTGTATTTGAAAATGTGGAATCCTGATCTACTCACCACATGAAAATTGTCACCATGAAGGGAAGTTACAGTGGGACCTAGTTCTGGTGACGGTTCCCTCTGTACCCCCCGCCCCTCTGATGGTAATTTCCCCTGTGAAAATAGTTGTTATATTTGTTGTGAAGTCTCTCAGATCTACGTTGAAAAGAATCTTGATAGACTTGCTCAGCATTCTCTCCCACAAACATATCTTGATTCATTTAAACTGGGTGTTGGGTGTGAGATGTTTTGGAATTGTTGTATAGACTATGCTCAGAACTGGGTGTATAGTTTTGAAATTTAGGTAATGGGTATTTTTTACCTTCCTTGTATTCCTTCGTATCCCTATCAAGTTTGTTATATTTTCTTTTTAATATATCATCACATTTTTTATCAATGTGAACCCTCAGCTCATAATATCTGTTTTTCTCAGCCTCTATGCCAAACATTAAATCATTAGTAACCTGTGCATTGTAAGTGTCAATCTGTTCTTGTAAAGTGTTAATTTCACGCTCATTGATTTTTACAATGACCCTCAAAATATCAAGGCCACAATTATCAAATATATTTAAAAGTCCTTTATGAAATTCACTCCCATTAACAACATTATTGGGATATTTGTATATGCAAAGCACTTTAGGTACAATATGTAACTTTAAACACTCATTTAAATATGCATTGTCAATACTGAGAGATTTGTACCTTAAAAGGGCGTTATGCAATTTGTCCAATGTGTCTCTGTAGGTGTCGGATGTTTCAACAGAAACGTGGTAAAGTAGTAGATTTACAAAACAAAGGTTTTTCCTGTAACCATTCATTTAGGTCCACTGGTAGTCGAGTAACAGTAGTAGATTCATTCCCTATATCCGTGGGTGCATCATCATTAGAATGCGTATGTAAAATGGTCGGTGTATTGTAAAAGGTCTGTGTGTTAGACCCAGTAGCATGTTTATTCGCACCAGAAGCAGTTCCTGGAACCTCCTGACTTTTAGATGTCCCAAAATGAGTCAATGCTTCTTGATTTCTGGGCAAATAGGAGTTAAATAAAAAAGCCATAAGTCCTTGGCTAAGCGGAGTCAGTAGTTCAACAAACTGTGTTAGTTGGCCAGCTATTTTTCTAAATTCTCTCACTTCAGATCCCCTGTTTCCTTCTGTTCTGTTAGTGGGTGTAGTGTGCCCTTCAGAGGACTCCATAATGTATGGATAACCAAGAAAAAATGGAGTAAAGTCCAGCAAAAACCAAAGAAAACCAAAAAATCTGGACTAATATCGAAAGGCACCACAAGGAAACTCCTGAATAAAGTTGAAACAAGTAGACTCCTTCATTGAATTAACGCCACAACAAAAATGAACAAGCGTTTTCGTCCGAGTATCCCTCAGACTTCTTCAGATATAATAAATAATTATAAACTGTTACATCACTTTATATGCTTGTTAAATTAATTATTCAATTAAAACAATGATTTGTATTTAAAGGTATGGTGAAACCAACTTAATAAATACATCATAAATATGCTGGGAAATAGTAAGCAGTGTATAAAACAATAAAATTGTTAAAATTGATGCACCTACAGTAAAATGGGTTCATGTTATGTTGAAAAAGTAAAACAAATATATATATTTTATAAAATATCTACATGGTATGATAAAAAAAACTGTACAAGAAAGACGTTCAACATAACATAAAGTTGATTAATCAAAGTTTGGCAGACCTGAGTTTTAATAAGGGAACCAGGGAAATACTGTCATTTTAAACCTGGAGGTTTGTTGAAGATAACAGCTAGCAAGTATGGCAGGTGCCAGGCAAGTGAGCTAAGTAGATCCAAAGGAAAAAACTGCCAGCACCAGAGAAGATCTGATAAATATATGTTTATTCAACCGAAACTAGACCGGTTTCAGCACAGGGCTTTCTTCAGTAGTGTATCCTGGAGGTTTGTTAGCCACAAGTACAATCTGCCAAAATGTTTCTCTATATTCTAACTTAGATTACCAGGGACCACCCCTCAAGTCATTGGGAAGTGTTTCAATCAAAAAGAAGGAAAAACTGGCCTTGGAACATAATAATGTATGCCTGAACAAGGCATTGCTGTTATTCCTTTTGCTAAAATCAGTAATGTATTCATAAATCCTACATTTTAGTTGCCTTTCAGTTTTTCCAACATAAAAGCCTTCACAGGCACCACAGGTAACCAAGTAAACTAGACCCTGGGAGTTGCAATTAGAATAATAGTGTGCTGTCAGCAATTTCTGCTTGGCAGTAACTAGGATTGTTCTTTTTGTACAATATAGACACACAGGGAACACACCCCACATTTGTATGTACCCCTCCTTTTGTGTGAAAAAAACATTACAATTATTAGCATGTTGTTAATGAGAGTGAATTTCATAAAGAACTTTTAAATATATTTGATAATTGTGGCCTTGATATTTTGATGGCCATTGTAAAAAACAATGAGCGTGAAATTAACACTTTACAAGAACAGACTGACACTTACAATGCACGGGTTACTAATGATTTAATGTTTGGCATAGAGGCTGAGAAAAACAGATATTATGAGCTGAGGGTTCACATTGATAAAACATGTGATGATATATTAAAAAGAAAATATAAAAAAAAACTTGATAGGGATACCAAGGAATACAAGGAAGGTAAAAAATACCCATTACCTAAATTTCAAAACTATAGACCCAATTCTGAGTGTAGTCTATATAACAATTCCAACACATCTCACACCCAACACCCAGTTCAAATGAATCAAGATACGCTTGTAGGAGAGAATGCTGAGCAAGTCTATCAAAATTTCTTTTCCACATAGATCTGAGAGACTTCACAACAAATATAACAACAACAACCATTTTCACAGGAGGAATTACCATCGGAGGGGAGGGGGTACAGAGGGAACCGTCACCAGAACTAGGTCCCACTGTGACTTCCCTTCATGGTGACAATTTTCATGTGGTGAGTAGATCAAGATTCCACATTTTCAATTATAGTAGTCTAGAGGTTATTAATGCTTTTTTAAAATTTATTTATAAAAGGTTCTAAGTTTGTTCTCATGAAAAAAGTAACCATATACAGGTTATTTTGGATTTAAAAAAGTTCATTAGAAAACTTAATTTAGAGAACATGTTTGGTGATAGTCCTTTAACATCCATCTCCATTTTTCCTAAGAAAACAAGTATTTTTAACCCCCCAATCCACCCACAACTGAATAATTTAGAAAATGTGATAGAAACAGAGATAAGGAAAATGTTTAAAAACACCAAAGTAACATCTAATTTAGATGTTAATGAGAGACTAGGTTTGACGCAGTTATGTTCAAATCCCATGATTCAAGTTATGGAACCAGACAAGGGAGAGGGTATTGTCCTGATGGACAAAATTTTGTATGAAGGCAAGATGTTTTCCATTTTACATGATGATTCAAGGTATAGTAAGGTTTCTATTAATGAGATCAATATCTCTTACAAGAAGATTGATTTGGCCCTCAAGAATTTATTTGATCAGGGGGTCATAGATTTTGAAACCTAAATGTACTTGGAAAACAATACTCCTAGGATACCTTCCATTTTTGGGATACCCAAAGTTCACAAGAATACTGAGGACTCCCCTTAGACCCATTGTTGCTTCAGAAGGTTCCAAAATCTCTTTTGGCCAAGTATTTAGATGGGAAATTGAAACTTTTATGGGTGGTGACTCATTTGTTAAAGGATTCATGGGAAGTTTTGAGCATGGTCAAGTCCGAACATTTTTCCCACAATTTAAAATTCATCACACTAGATGTGGTGGATTTATTTTCCATCATTCCCAATAATACAGGGTTAACCTGGTTGGAAGAAGCTCTTAGAAAGAGAGCAGGGGCTGTTGAATGTGACATATTTATGTGTTTGGAGTTGGCTGGGCTCATCCTCAGGAACAATTTCATGTTCTTTGTGGGGGAGTTCTTCCGACAAGAAACAGGAATGGCTATGGGGGCCAGTTGTGCCCCACCTATGCAGATATAATTTTATCAGTGTGGGAACAAAAATATGTACATGCTACTAGTTATACCAAGTTTTGGACTTTATATCCCAGGTACCTTGACGATATTTGTATTTTTTGGGTGGGGAGTCTAGAATATCTAGATGAATTTATTCAGTATTTGAATCAAACTACCACCTTTTTTAAGTTCACTTATCAAGTTGCTACAGAAAATGTTAATTATTTGGACGTTTCCTTATATAAAATTGAACAGGGCTTTAAGTCCACTATCTTCAGAAAATTTACTTTCTCTAACACCTACATCATTTTCACCAGTGCACATCCACTTTTTCAGAAGAAAGGGATTGTAAAGGGACAATCGAATTTGTTAGCCGTATGACATCCCTAGATACAGATTATGAAAATGAATGTATCACATTAGAAAGTTTGTTTTTGGAGCGAGGCTACCCTAGTGAACTTATTTCTAACATCAGAACGGAGGTCACTCAAGGCAGGAAGGACAAATACAGTTCGATTCTGGGTATTGGAGACAGTTTCTTCAACAAAAAAGGTACACCTACACAAACTGATTTGGGGTACAGCAGGGCATTTGTTACTAGTTTTAGTGCAACTGCATTCCAGATAAAAAATATAGTAGAGAAATAATGGGGTAGATTTTTGGAATTTACTGACCTCCCTAACCTGAAAGACAAACCTGTCAATGTAGTTTTTAGGAGAGGACACAACATTAAAAGTTTATTAGAACACGCTAATAATTCTAATGTTTTTTTTCAAACAAAAGGAGGGAAATATACAAATGTGGAGTGTGTTCCCAGTGTGTCTAAATTGCACAAGAAGAACAAGTCCTGGTTACTGCCAGGCAGAAATTGCTGACAGCACAGTCTTATTCTAATTGCAACTCCCAATGTCTAGTTTACTTGGTTACCTGTGGTGCCTGTGAAGGCTTTTATGTTGGAAAAACTGAAAGGCAACTAAAGCGTAGGATTTATGAACACATTAAGGATGTTAGCAAAAGGAATAACAGCAATGCCTTGTTCAGGCATACATTATTATGTTCCAAAGCCAGATTTTTCTTCTTTGTGATTGAAACAGTTCCCAAGGACTTGAGGGGTGGTCCCTGGGAATCTAAGTTGGAATACAGAGAAACATTTTGGCAGACTGTACTTGAGGCTAACAAACCTCCAGGTTTTGTACTTGAGGCTAACAAACCTCCAGGTTTAAACAACAGTATTTCCTTGGTTCCCTTATTAAATCTCATATCTTCCAAACTTTGATTAATCAACTTTGTGTTATGTTGAATGTCTTTATTGTACAGTTTTTTATCATACCATGTAGGTATTTTATAAAATATTAATATTTTTTACTTTTTTAACACAACATGATCCAATTTTTTACTGTAGGTGCGTCAGTTTTAACTATTTTATTGTTTTATACACTGCTTACTATTTCCCAGCATATTTATGATGTATTTATTAAGTTGGTTTCACCATAGCTTTAAATACAAATCATTGTTTTAATTGAATAATTAATTTAACAAGCATATAATGTGATGCAACAGTTTCTTATTATTTATTATATCTGAAGAAGTCTGAGGGATACTTGGACAAAAACGCTTGTTCTTTTTTTTGTTGTGGCGTTAATTCAATAAAGGAGTCTACTTGTTTCAACATTATTCAGGAGTTTCCTTGTGGCGCTTTTCGTTGTTAGTCCAGAGTTTTTGGGTTTCATGAGGAAAGTGGCCCAAAGCTTTGGAAGCTGGACAGCTGTTATATCCTTGGCAGGATATATCCCATGTAACTAAAGCTACTGCAGCAGTGATCATTCGAACATCTACTGTTGTGGTAAGTTTCCTTATACGACTGTACTTTCCACTCCTCCTCAGCTGATGTTGATACCACAGTTGTTATAGACAAGTATAAAACTTTGCATTTTTCTGCACTGTGCCTCATATGCCATTTTCTGCAGATGAACAGTTTTTCCAGTATCTTCCCTGTAGTCATCCCATACCACCACACTTATTTTTGTGTCATTAGCAAAACGTTTAATCTTGAATATACTGAAGAGTACCAGATACAGGACCAGTCCCTGATGGATTTCACAAATGAAATTATCTCCCTTACGTATTCCCTAAATTGCCTCACTCATGGAATTGTGATCAAATGACAACTCCATGTGGTCGTGAGGCTATAATGACTGTTTTTAGTGAAGAGTCTCACCCTCTAAAAAGCAGTAAGTGTTTTGTTCAGGATTGTTATGAATTTTTTTGACACTAGCATTAAGCTAAACGTTCTGCCATTTTCCAGGTCATTGCTATTCCCCTTATCCCCTTGTGCAATGATTCCTTACTTGCCTTTCTGCAGTCCTCCAACACGTCTGACCTGCTTAGTGATCTGTTGAAAACTTCCATTGGGGTGCTTTCAGAAAATTGGCCATATTCCTGAGGACACTTGTTTTCAGATAAACTGGCTCCTCTGTGTTATTGTTGCTTATGACAGTCAGTTCCCTCTCATCTAAACCTAGTGGGTGGACTGGTCATGCTCTTTTTGGCTGCAACCTGAGTGCCATAGTGACAGTTTACAACTCTACAATAATTTGGTACAGAAGTTTACAATTTCTTATAACTGTGATATGTTATAGATAAATCCAAACTCTCTGCTGGCCAAATGCTTTACTCCTATGCTGTCTCCAAGCTATGGAATAATCTTCCTCCATCTCTCAGAACTATCAGTAATCCTGCATCCCTTAAAAAATCCCTAAAAGTACACTTTCTCTCTCATTGTCTATGTTCATGTACCCCACCATTAAATCCAAACACCTTATTTCCCACTCTAGATCCCCAATCACTATCAATCTTTATAAAGTCTCCACCATTCTTGTCTATGCCTTCCTCACTCTTTCTGTCACCTGCTTCATACTCTGACTCATTCTTTTCACTTGCATTGCACCCTAATATCTGCACTTCTCAACTACTAACCCTACACTGTAAAATACTTTTACTTAAGCTCTTAACTCACTTACACTTCATTCCATCTTTCCTGACTTCTATGCACTTTGCCATTTCTACTATCATGTTCCATGTGATAGTAACTTCCCACATTATTTCATCCTATATATTAACCTTTTTCTCTCTAACTGATTAAGACATTCATTTCTAATTAATATAATGACGTCATTGTTATATTTTTTTATATTTGCAACCTTGTTCATAGGTTCATAGGTTGGTACTAGGCTATCAGCCCTAGGGCCTATACAAGCCTAGCCATAACAATTCCCTGGCTATTTCTTCCCACAGTGATTTATTTCCCTGACCCCTGTCTAGCAGGGTTACTGACGTGATCCCTGGGGTGAATTTCCTATCTACCATCCAGTCATCAAGGTTCCCTTTGAAGAAGGCCAAAGAGGCGCTCTGCTTGACATGTATGGGCAGTCTATTCCAGAGTCTGGGGAGTCTCTGGGTCAGGAACCTATCCCTCCAGCATGTTTTGTTCATTGTGATGACAAGGTTTAGATCCCCGGAGCATGTGTCTCTGAGGGATTTGGATTTCTTTAAGTATAGCATGTCCAACAGCTCTGGGTTTGACCTGGCCTTGTATGTTAAGCAGAGATCACCTCTGAGTAGACGATATGCAACAATGTATAGGTGGAGTTTTTTTAGACGGTCAGCATAGGGCATCTGCTTTAGCCCTGTGATTCTTTTAGTGAGGTATTTCTGCAGCCTTTCCAGTTGTTGGAGATGTCTTCAGAGGTACATACCAAACAGGACATTGTATTCTGTATTGGGTCTAATGAGGGATGAGTACAGTGGGACAATGACCTCCTTTTTTCTCGATGAAACACCCTTAGTGATGAGGTGTGCCACATAGAAGGATTTCCTGATTGTTGTGGTGATGTGGTTATCGAAGGTGAGACCACTGTCCACATGTGTCACTAAGTCTCTTATCACACTTTCGGTGTTTAATGTACTGCCACCTATGTGTTAATTCATGGGGACATGTTTTTTTACCGAAGGGGATAACTATACATTTCTTGTCATTGAGCTTGAGCCCATGGCTCTGGCACCAAGCATCTGTTTTTGTAGGGCCCTTTTGTAGAATATCCACATCATTTGGGGATTCAATAATGATTCCCAGTTTGCAGTCATCTGTGAACTTTGTTAGTCAGAGTCCATTTGTCTTGGCCTGTACTTCAGAGAAGTAGATGACAAACAAGAGCAGTCCCAGGACTGAACCCTGAGGTACTCCACTTGTCACTTGTCTGGAGCTAGATTTGGAGCTGGCTACTTTTACAGTGTGAGTTCTGTCAGTAAGTCAGTTGGCAGCCCATCGAGTGAAGTAGTGATTAATGCCCATCTTAGTAAGTTTATCAATGATTCATAGGTTCATAGGTTCATAGGTTTATACCAGGCTATCTGCCCTAAGGCATTTATAAGCCTAGCCCAGAGTTTTTGTGGCTTACGCCACCCCTTATGTTAAAAAATACTGTGCCCATTAGTTTGTTGTGCCTCTGTCCAGCAGTGACACAGAGATGATTCCCGGGGTAAACCTACGATCTCCCATCCACCGGTCAAGATTTCTCTTGAACAGAGCCAGCGAGGTGCTCTGCCTCACATGGACCGGGATTTTATTCCACAACATAGGGAGTCTCTGGGTGACAAATCTATCCCTCCAGCATGTCCTATTTATATCCGTGCTAAGGTTTAAGTCACTTGCTCTAGTGGATCTGGTAGATTTGGATTTTTTGAGGTGGAGCATGTCCATTAATTCCGGGTTGAACATGGCCTTGTATGTCAGGCACAGGTCACCTCTGAGCAGACGGTATGCGACTGAATAGAGCTGGAGTTTCTTCAGTCTGGCATCATATGACAGATTTTGGAGTCCCTTTATCCTTTTGGTGAGGAACTTTTGGGGTCTCTCCAATTGCTGCAGGTGTCGGGTGAGATACATCCCGAATGGGGCATTGTACTCGATCATTGGTCTGATAAGTGAAGAGTACAGGGGAACAATGACCTCACTTGATCTGGATGTGAATCCCTTCATGATCAGGTGAGCAATGTAGAAGGTTTTTCTAACCACTTTAGCAATGTGAGTGTCAAAAGAAAGGCCACTGTCAACCTGGGTCCCAGGTCCCTGATAACCTCTTCTGTGCTTAGTGGATTGCCACCTATATGGTAGCTTGGAGTTACCTTGTTTTTCCTGAAGGGTATGACTATACATTATTTGGCATTTAACTTCAGGCCATGGCTCTGGCACCAGCAATCAGTTTCCGTGAGACCCCTCTGAAGGATATCTGTGTCCGATGTACTTTCCACTATGGCTCCCAGTTTGCAGTCATCTGCAAACTTTGTCAGCCATAGTCCTCCTATGTTAGCCTGTACTTCTGAGAAGTAGATGCCGAACAACAGGGGGCCAAGGACTGAGCCCTGTGGGACACCACTTGAGACCGGCTTGGAGTCTGACATGGCACCAGCTACTCTAACCCTGTGGGTTCTGTCCTTTAGCCAGTTTGCAACCCATCTTGTGACATATGGGTTTACATTTAAGCTGGTAAGTTTCTCTATAATACCCGAGTGGGGTATTGTGTCGAAAGCTTTTGCAAGGTCAAGGTAGGCTGTATGGACTGCCTTTCCCTCATCAATGGCCTTGGTGACTGTTTCGAAGAAGTTGACTAAGTTCAAAAGGCATGATCTGCCCTTGACAAAGCCAAACTGGGTTGGGTCCAATGTCTGCAAGTCCCCTATGTCTTTGTTTATGAGTTCCATTATGATCCTCTCCATAGCTTTGCAGACCAGGCTTGTTAAGCTTATGGGGCAGTAGTTACCAGGGTCCGTAGAGGCACCGCCTTTGTGGAGTGGGACCACAGTTGCCGTATGCCACTCTTTGGGCATGTATCCTGTGGTAAGGCTAAGATTAAACAGCTGCCTTATGTGCGGGTTTAGTTCCTCATTGAGTTCATGTAGCACACAGCCGGGGACACCATCCGGTCCCATTGATGCTGTGTTTTTAGCTTTAGAGAGAGCAGCTTTCACCTGCGCATTGGAGATGTCTGGGAGGCTGCACTCTGCTGGCATAGTTATCTCTCCTTTTGGGGGGGAGAGGGGGGTGAAGTTTGCACTGAACCTGTCTGCCAGTATGTTGGCAATGTCTATGGGTTCAGTGATTTTTGTATCATTTTGGACTAATTCTGAGCATATCTGGGAGTTTTCACCCAGGTTTCTAACATATCTGAAGAAGGCCTTATGATTGTCTTTTGAATCTAGGGCAATTTTTCTCTCAAAGTTGGCCTTGGATGATTTTATGAGTGCTCGTATTTTTTTACTAATAATGATCAAAGGTGTCTTCTCTTTTATGGATTTTGCTCTATCATGTAACAGCTTTCTCCTCTTATTGTAAAGTTTGTTTATGGCTGGGGTCCACCAGACTGGACATTTGCCCTTGGTGGAAAGAGTCTTGGTTTTATTAGGGATTGCCTGATCCATGCAGTCCTGGAGGTGTTCGTAGAAGGCATTTGTAAGGGCTTCTGCAGCTTGGGTTGTGGTTTCCACTGGCTCGGGGTCCTTGAAGGATACCACACCAGTCTTGAGTAGTGTGAAGTTTGCTTTAGAGAAGTTCTTCACTGTGGTCTTTTTTGTTTGGGGTGGGGGCGGGATGTGGATATCCAGTGAGATTAGTTTATGATCTGATCTCACCAATGAGGGATATACTTCCGGTGTGGAGCATTTTGTCCCCATGTTTGTGATGATGAGATCTAGTATATTTTCTCTTCTTGTGGGAACGGTGACTAGTTGTTCCATGGCATTTGAATTTATGAACTCCAGGAACCTTTGGGCTAGAAAGTTTGGGCTTGAGTAATGTTCCCAGTCTATATTCGGGTAGTTGAAGTCACCCAATATAATGGTGTTTGGAGATACTTTTATACCCTCCAGTGTGTTCAGGAAGGCTGTGTGGGGTTCCTGAGTTTGAGAGGGTGGCCTGTAGCATGCTACAAATTGTAGAGCAGTTTTGCCTATGGTTAATTGCACCTGGATGGTTTCCAATGCTTCGTGCGTTGCCACCAACCTGGAGGTGTGGGTATCCTTGATGAATATGGATACACCCCCTCCTTTTGTGGTGTGGTCCGGGTTTTGGGGCCGGAACGCATGATATGAGGTAAAACCTGATAGTGCCGGGGTGCTCTCAGGAGCTTTGAACCAGGTTTCAGTCACAGCACAGACATCAATGTTCTCCATACTGAGAAGGGCCTTGAGTGCATGCATTTTGAGATTTAGACTTCTGGCATTGAGCAGCATTACCCTTCGTTTCTTCCCATTTTTGTTTTCTAGGGTGGTAGGTTTAGAATTTGAGCCTTGCCTAAAAAAGGCACTATGGGGGTGGCAAGAGCCTTAGCCAATATCCGGAATCCCAGGGGTGACAGGTGCAAGCCGTCCCTTGCGAAGCAGCGTGGCTTGTCAAGCATGTCATCCCAGGCAAACAGACACTGGATCCCCTTTGAATGACACCAGAAATTTAGCCAATTGTTAAAGCTGATCATCTTGACTCTATGTTGTGGCATCATTCTTGGTGAAGGAAGGATGCTGCTCAGGGTCAGGGTCATACCTGCCTGGGCTACATAATCAGAGAGCTCCTCTATGTCTCTTTTCATGTAGTCCAGGGAGGTACATCTCAGGTCATTCACACCAGCATGGACAATGACTGTGCCATATTTGTACTTGTTGTGGATTGACCCGAGTGCTTGTGTTATGTGGCGGATTCTAGCACCCGATAGGCAGCTTACTGTGACCCTCTCCTTGTTCAGCCTGGTGAGTGGGACGTCAGTGTGTCTGACTATGGAGTCACCTATGACAAGTATGTTTGGTGAATTTGGCCTTAAGGGCTGTGACTGCTTTGCACACTGATTTTGTGTTTTATGTGTTGCCTGTGGTGTGTCATGAGGTGGCGGTTGCTTGGGTGTCTGCTTTGGAGGCCTCTGCTGTTTAGGTAAATTTTTGCTCAGAGCCTCCGAGTATGTCTTTGTGTGTTTATGTGTTTGATTCATTGTTGTGATAGCTTTATGTGAGACTGGTTTTGTGGTGTGTGTAGTTGCCTTCTCCTCCTGTCTGGTCTTGCCAGTCCTGAGTTGAGAGAGCTCATCCTCCAGTTTGGCTAAATAGCTGCATCTCTCACAAGTATTTGTATTATGTGGGAGGAGGAGAGGGTTGTCTGTGTACATGAGGCAATTGTAACATTGCCTCAGTACCCCCAGATTCACCAACTGGACAGGAGAGGACGCCAGCATCTGGCCCTTCGACATGCTAGAGAAATTAAGAAGTTTGGGGTTTAACTGAATGAGAGAGGACTTAGTAAGGAAGTGGGTACTCCTGGGGGGGGGGGGGTTCGCTAGTGAGGGACTTTGTATAATACAGAAGTGCTAAGCCTGAAAAGAAGATGCTTTTAAGACAAGTGCTGAGCTTTTTTTTTTTTTTTTTTTTTGGTGAGGAAAAAAAAAAAAAAAAAGCTTTTTAGGAACAAGTGCTGCGCTTTTTAGTTAAGGGATATACTGTTTAGATTACTAGTAGAGCAGTTTGAAGGGAAAAAATGAAGAACAGACTTTATGGAGCCAGAAAAAGTTTAACCTTGTTAAACCGGCGCTGCCCGATGCTGCTCTAGTGGCAACTCTGCGCTAAATCGCTCTAAAGCACACTAAAGCGTGCTTGATAGCAGGGGCTGGAAAGAGCCAGGAATTGACCCAATACGGCCAATAAAACTACAGTTTCAAGTCAGTAACCACTCCCACGGGGGGGCAGGGGAGCTGCTCAATGTTTTTCACTGCCACTGATCAACAGAGAGACTTTCCCTTAGCCCAAGCAAAAATGGCCTCACAGAAACTTACAAACAGTTCAGGAACAGCAAGCCTGTAACTGAACTTTTTAAATCTCAGAAAAGTGGGAAAAAGCAAGATTTTTTTTGTTTTTGTTTTTTCAGAGATAGCAGAGGTTCACAAGTAATATCAAGTTATAACAGTGCAGTAAATGACCCCACACAAGAGTGCTAGGTCAAAGACAGAAAATATGCAAGTTTTGAAAAAAAACAATTTTAAAATTAAGTGCAAACAGGAAATTCAGTGAACAGCTTTTGGTTGTGCTCTAAATACAGCTACTAATGCAGAAATCAAGTTTAACAAGCCAGAAAATGCTCAAACTAGGCAACTATGCAGAAAAACTTAGCAAATAAACAGAGAAAAATACTTAAAATCTCAAAAGTGGCTCCCTTCTTCTCTCAGCATTTTCTCCTCTTGGTGGGTGCTTCACCAACAGCCAACAAGCCTGAAAAGATGCCAAACCCATGAGGCAACTAGGTTTTAAGAGAGGAAGATGAAGGAGTTTTGGAAATGACCCCTACTGGTCAATAAAACTACAGTTTCAAGTCAGTAACCACTCCCACAGGGGCAGGGGAGCTGCTCAATGTTTTTCACTGCCACTGATCAACAGAGAGAATTTCCCTTAGCCCAAGCAAAAATGGCCTCACAGAAACTTACAAACAGTTCAGGAACAGCAAGCCAGTAACTGAACTTTTTTAAATCTCAGAAAAGTGGGAAAAAAGCAAGATTTTTTTTTGTTTTTTTTTTCAGAGATAGCAGAGGTTCACAAGTAATATCAAGTTATAACAGTGCAGTAAATGACCCCACACAAGAGTGCTAGGTCAAAGACAGAAAATATGCAAGTTTTGAAAAAAAACAATTTTAAAATTAAGTGCAAACAGGAAATTCAGTAAACAGCTTTTGGTTGTGCTCTAAATACAGCTACTAATGCAGAAATCAAGTTTAACAAGCCAGAAAATACTCAAACTAGGCAACTATGCAGAAAAACTTAGCAAATAAACAGAGAAAAAATACTTAAAATCTCAAAAGTGGCTCCCTTCTTCTCTCAGCGTTTTCTCCTCTTGGTGGGTGCTTCACCAACAGCCAACAAGCCTGAAAAGATGCCAAACCTAGAGTGGGGGATGGTGTCAAAGGCCTTGGTGAGGTCCAGATAGGCTGTGTGGACCAGTTTACCCACTACTCTGGAGACTGATTCAAAGAAGTCAATCAGGTTCAGGAGACAAGATCAGCCCTTCACAAACCCAAACTGCATGGGGTCCAGTGTTTGAAGGTTGCCAATATTTTTCTTTATAAGTTCCATGATAATACGTTCCATGGCCTTGCAGATCAGGCTCGTCAGACAGATTGGCTAGTAGTTCCCGGGATCCAAGGTGGATCCCCCCTTGTGGAGTGGGATAACTGTAGCTGGTGCACCACTCAGTGAGCATGAAGCCTGATGTGAGGCTGTGATTAAACATGACACTTAGGTGAGGTGCAGTTCATTTTGTAGTTCATGCAGTACACAGCCTGGGATGTCGTCTGGTCCCATGGATGCTGTATTCTTAGCTTTGGAGAGTGCGTTTTTTACCTGCGTGGCTGTTATTACCAGAATTTGGCAATCTTTTGGTATTGAGATGGGCCCTTTAGGGGATGAGAGGGGGTGAAGTCTGCACTGAATCGATCTGCTAGGATATTGGCAATATCCTTGGGATCAGTGCATTTAATGCCATTCTGTTGTAGCTCAGAGCAGATCTGAGCATTGCCATTTAGATTCTTGACATAGCTATAGAATGCCTTGTGGTTGTCTTTGGAATCTTTGGCAATTTTATTTTCGTAACTAGCTTTGGAGGATTTTATGAGGGATCTCAGTTTCTTACTGAGGCTGGAAAGGGAGTTTTTTGCATCCTGGGATTTTCCTCTTTTCTGCAACAGTTTCTTCCTTCTGTTGTATAGTTTGTTTATGACACGTGACCACCAGATTGGCTTCCTTTTTTTATAGGAGAGCATCTTGGTTCTATTGAGGATGGCATGATTCATGCACGAGTGGATATGCTCGTACAGTGCCTTAGTGTAGGATTTAGCAGTCAAACTTTCAGTTCCCGTCTGCATGGGTGTCATGAAGTTTGTCACTTCTGACTTGACTAGCATGAAGTTGGCTTTGGAGAAGTTTTTTATGGAGGTTTCCTTACCGGGGGGGTGTGGAGGGATGTGGATGTCAAGGGTGATTAGCTTATGGTCAGACCTGACCAACGAGGGGGTAACCATAGGTGTGAAACATTGATTTTCCATGTTGGTAATGACCAGCTCTAGGATATTGGAGCCCCTGGTGGGACTAAGGATTAATTGATCCAGGGCATTGGAATTTATGAATTCCAAGAACCGTTGCACAAAGTTGTTGGTACACAAGTAGTTTTTCCAGTTAATGGCAGGGTAGTTGAAATCACCCAGTATTAAGGTGTTTGATTATATCTTAATATTTTCCAGTATGTTTAGGAAGGTGTAATGAGAATCTTGGGGCATGGTGGGGGATCTGTAGCAAGCTACAATTTGGATTGCAGTCTTACCTAGTGTTAGTTGTACTTGGAGAATTTTGGATGCATTGTGTTGGGCAATTAGCCTGGTTTTATGAATATCATTGGTGAATATGGACACTCCTCCACCTTTGGTGCTTTGGTCCTGGTTTGGTGGCCGAAAAGTGTGGTAAGAGTTGTAGCCTGTTATTGCAGGGGTGCTCTCTGGAGCCTTGAACCAGGTCTCAGTTACTGCGCAGATATCAATGTTCTCCATTTTTAGGAGTGCTCGAGAGAGAGAGTGCATTTTGAGGTTTAGACTTCTAGCATTGAGTAACATTACCTTCAGGTTTTGCATACTTGTACCTGTTACAGTGGTGGTTTTGTTCTTTGAACTTTGCCTAAAAAAGGCACTGTAGGGGTGGCAAGAGCCTTAGCCAATAACCTGAATCTCAGGATTGACAGGTGCAAACCATCTCTGGCAAAGCATTGTGGTCTGTTGATCATGTTGCCCCAGGCAAACGGATACTGGATCCCCTTTGAATGACATCAGAAGCATAGCAAATTGTTGAAGTCAATCATTTTGTCCTTATACTGTGGTATCATTCTGGGCGAAGGCAGGATGCTACCCAGGGCTAGGGTCATACCTGCCTGTGCCACATAATCTGAGAGCTCTTCCATATCTCTTTTCATGTAGTACAGGGAGGTACTTCTCAAGTCATTCACTCCAACATGGACAATGACAGAGTCATATTTTACTTGTTGTAGAGTGACTTGAGTGCATGCATTATGTTGTGGATCCTGGCACCCAACAGGCAGCTGATTGTAATTTTGTCCTTGTTCAGCCTGGTGAGTGGGACTTTAGTGTGCATCACTATAAAGTCACCTATGATTAAAGTGTTGGGTACGTTGTCTTGCTTTAGGGGCTGCTGTTGGGTGGCACACTGATGTTGTGAACCATGTGACACTTTGGTTGTGATTGGTTTGTTTGCATTTCAGCTTCAGTGGTTTGTGTTGCTTGGGCAGGTTAATGTTAAGGGCCTCCACGTATGTGGGTTTAATGCTGTTATGTGTGGGTGTTGGTGGTGTGGGTTTAGAAGGGCTATGTATTGCTTGAGGTGTAGTGCGGGTGTTAACCTTCTCCTTTTGACTGTCTAGCACAATCTTGGGTGGAGAGAGCTTTGCTTCCAGTTTGGCTATGTAAGTGCATCTCTTGCAGGTTGTAGTGTTGGGTGGTAGGAGGAGAGGGTTGTCTGTGTACAAGAGGCAATTACTGCATTGCCCCAGTATGCCTAGATTCACCAGGTGGACAGGGAAAATCACCGGAAGCTGACCCTTGGACATGCCTGGTTTGGTGCTTTTTTTTTGTAAAGTACAAGAGTTGTTTTCCCTTACCTTAGCAAGGTACTTTGCATTTTTAGTCTGTTTAGTGCCTATGATTAAGTTCTCCTTATTAACAAGGAGAGTTGAGTGTGTGTATCAGTTTAAGACTTCCTAGTGCTTTCCAGCAGGTTTTAAAGCAAGTGCTAGTCACAGGGATGCTTAAAGGTAAGATGAAAAAAATGGTTTATCCTACACACTGCAGTGTGCACTGGAGGAGTTAGATGTGAAAGTAGGTAACTTAAGTTTTACCTGTCTAAAAAGTTAAGTTTTAGTAGAAAGTCAATATTTTTGAAACAGCAAGATAGATTGAAAGGGGGTGGTCACTTTTGTCTTCTAGTACTACAGAATACAGTAGGATGGCCAATAAATTTAAATAGTTGAAGGGGAGTGATTTCACAAAATGATAATTCTCTGCTTACATACAGAAGCCAGTAAAAACAGAGAGGAAATGAGATATACAGTCAAATTAACATCAAGGAAAGGCAACTAGGAAAGACAGTGGTCTTTGAGAACATGACAGTAACTGGGTGGAAGGGTGGGGAAAAACATTTCTGCCTGATTCACAAGAGACAGAGCTGTGGTCTGTTTTCAAGTTTTAATATGCAGTTAAAAGCAGAATACAAGTAAAACACAAGGTAAATAAAACAAATCACAGTATTCAAAATAGAAAAAGGCAATAAAGTAATACAACAAATAAAAAACAAACTAACCTTTCCTTCACAGCAAGTGTAGCAGAGTTTGAGTGAGCTTTTCTAGTAAAGCTCTGAAATGTTTTATTTTACCCCTTAAATAGAATGTTTAGTTCCTAGCTCCACCCCCTCAGTTCACAGATGATTAACTTTAACTGACCTGTTCTATTGACCTGCACTGATTTCTGCCTGACTCACAATAGACTGAGCTGTGGTTTCTTTTCAAGTTTTAATATGCTGTTAAAAGCAGAATATAAGTAAAACACAAGGTAAATAAATTGTATCTAATTTTTCCATGTATCAACATTGTTTTTAATTTGCTTTGTATGTAATATTATGTAGCTTTTCTCCACGGGCCTCGGCTGAAAATGGGCTCATCCTAGGCCCTGTGGACTTTCCCAGTCAACAAATGCAATAAATAAATAAATAAATGATGAAAACATAATGTAAGTGACAGTATAATTACATAATTAGAAAACTTAAAAAGTTTGATTTAGTTGAATGCATAGTGGTATTATAACTAATAAACGCACAAAGTAATGCCATATAGTTGCACATTTAGCAAGATATATCAGGGGTTGGAGAATTTACATAGTTTGAAATAGATGTAATTTTCAAAATGTTAAAATAGATAGTTCAGTATAAAGTATGTAAATTAAGGTTGTTCAAAGTTATCAGAATGAGACATTAAAAGACATCAGTTAGAGGGAGGAGGTGGTTAACTGGTTGAAGATAAACAGTAACAGTTTATAGTTAGTTAGCAGTTAGTTAATGGAAATATCAACATTTAATCCTCGAGATACCATAAAATTTTATCTCGGTTCCAGCAATAATTCCCTGTATTCAGTCATATTTTCTGAGTTTTCACTTTATACTGGAAAAAAGAACGTGTTTCAATATGAATAATATAAACTTTTTGAAACTGATACATTGTCATGCATGTTTACAAAGGCTATTAGTTGAATCTTTGTTTTTTTTACTATAGTTACACTCATACATCCTTTGTCTGTGTGGACATTCTGTCTTCTCCACATAAAAAACTATCACAGGATACACAAGAGGAGATATAAACCATCCCTTTTGTTTCACAATTATAATGTCCACACAACCAGTGGTCTTTTTGTATCCTGGTGCAGATAGATTAGTTACACAGATAAATCTACATTGGCCGCAACTGCCACGCTTAGTCATTTTTCTAACACTATCTGAGTAGGAGGTGGACTTATTGTAATAACATTCAAGGTTTCATTTAAAATTACTGATCTGTTTATATACAAATAAAGGTTCATCACCCAAAAATTGCTTGGGGAGCCATTCTTGGTGGTTAGGTCTCAGTTATGAAGTATCATGTTTTTCAAATGCCTGTCATTCATGTAGAAAAGTAACATCATAAGAGTTTTAAAATTTGCACTCTTATGCTGAACATTTTTTTAACTGAATCAGGTTGTTTCAAAATAGTTAGAAGGCTACTACCCCTTCTATGGAAATTTTAATTCCTAAATTGTGGATTAGTCCCTTAGGGTATCCTCTTTCCAAAATATCCACTTCTTTCATAAATGTCTCATCATATGAAATTTGTCTAGAAAGCCTAATAATTTGAACATTGATCAGCCCTTTGGCTAAAAAGGTTATTGGCTGCTAAAAAAAAAAAAAAAAAAAAAAAAATGTTGCAGTAGGTATGTATCCTTCTTAAATACATTAGATACAAATTGTCCCATTGTTAAATTTTGGGAAATGTCATCTGAAAAAAAAATCATAGTTAATTTATCATATTGAAGAATAAATTCTAAAAATGTCCATTGTAGTATTAAAATAAGTAAAACATTTTTTTAGTTCTTCCTTATCACTATCCCATGATAAAAAATATCATCCAAAATCATAAATATAATAATATTTTGAACATGAACAGACAATCAAGGACAAAATGTTTCTCTCAGTACCACATAACTATGTTTGTATAAACTGGTGCATGCTTTGCACCTATAACCACAACTCTTTTCTGGTGGAAATGTTCTCACGCAAAAAAATATAAATATATTATTTAAAACAGTTTCCATTGCATCATGAAGCAAACAAATATCTGCATTGTCAAATGGTGTATTCAGCACAATGGCTTCATGAAACCATATAAGTCCAATGTCATGAGGGATACTGTAAAAAAAACATTTCACATAATTGTCATTATTTTGGCATGTTCATTAATATTTATACCTGTCTGACAGTCTAAAAATGCCACAAGTCTATTAAAACATGACTGGCATTGTGAAAAGCTGTTTTTAACTTTACATCATGCCTTGTGGCCAGTCCTTCAGTTTTAGAGCCACTTGAAGAAACAATTAGCCTATATAGTAAAGAGACAATTAGTTGTGAATTTTTTGAATTCCAAAGACTGCCAGGATTATAGGAAATTTAACCCTAAGAAAATCAAATACATTTTTGTCAATAAACCCTTCAGATAGTAAGTTTTCATGCCATATATCAATCCTTCAGTATACAACATTGAAGAAGCTCTTAGATTTGGGATTATATAATGCATCAATAAATAAAACACCAGATACCTTAAAGCATAAGTAATGGGATTAATTAGAACCATACCCTCTTTGTCTGGTTCATATTCTGAATAGACTTGTTGGAACATCTGGAATATAGTGACTGCTGTTTATGAAATTTCAAGTTAAAACTGAAGTCCCTACTATGAATATGTTTTTGGCATAACGTCTCAAAAAAAAAAAGAGAAAGCAAAGGATTGAAGGGGAGGGGGGGGGGTTAAATCACTTCTATGTTTAACCACAGAATTTGAAAAACAAATTTCTTACTGTTTGGTACATCCAGAAGTTTACATACAAAACATTTAAGCTCAATTAATAGCTATGTCATTCAGGTTCATGTTGTTGGAACAAATGTCTGCCTCTTTGAAAATAAATCCATAAAAGCTGAGTAATAGCTAGAGAACTGCAGCTGAAAACATTGAAATTTATTTAATGTATTTCAGATTTATCCAAACTGTTGCTTATCTCCTTGAATGTCCATGGATTCTGTCCCAGAAATAGGAACTTCTCAGATCTGCATGCTGATGAAAGTTGTCTGTCTCCTGACTGGTTGGAACATCTCAATGGAGGAAATTCCAAAAATTGATCAATATTTGTTTTCTCAGCAGTATCTGAATGGACTTGCATTGGTAAATCAACTGATGCCCCAGTTTTGGAAAGCAAAACATCCGTTTTAGATGATTTTGCAGGTGTCAGATAGGCCTTTCATTTGTCATAGTTATTTTTGACACAGATCATTTTTTCTCCTTATTTGTGTTTCATGGTTTACATTAGTCTGTTGATTTTGACAAAAATAACATTATAGTCACCTTTCATAGTATCAGACAAGAGATCCTTTGTAATAGAAGTGTCTAATACATTTATGTCTTTCAGAAGTCAAACTATACTTCTGTTGTCCTATATTAAGGTTCTAATTATCTCCAAAGTGCCAGCAGTTCTTGATGTAGGACTGAGTCATCCTGTTCCAAATTATTAGGAAATTTCCAAAGTCTCAACCCTTTAGGCAGTCTCTCATATTTCAGACTCTCTTGAAAGAAAGCATTATCTAATTGTAAAGTTCTATAATTGTTTAATTTTGTCTCATATTCCTTTGGTTGTTCTTTAACATTTTTACTTTGTTGCTCTTTGGTGTAAGAAGAATTATTTTCAAAATGAAATGTAATGTAAAAACTCTATGCTTCTATGGAAAAGTTCTCACCGTTATCTTTCATGGCTTGAAAGCCCACTGTTGCCACATCAGTTGCTTGTTCACTAGTGTTGTCACTTACTGTACAAATACAGCAGGTTACATCGAAACTGTGGCTTCTATTGTTGTCACCTCTTGATTTAGCCATCAGTTTGTTGTCCTACTCTGTATATTGTGATAATTCCAATAGAATTTTCATTATACTGTCTGGAATGGAAGAATGCAAACCAGAATTTCCAGACTCTTTGGAAGATATTCCAAACTAGAAGCACCTCAAACAACTCAAAAACAAACCAAGAGCCATAATTGAAGAGAATACTGACCAAGTGTCTTCCAGTGAGACTGGGCATTTTTGTCTCACTTTTAATAGAGGCCTTTTCAGAATGCAAACACACAAACCTTTAAATAGCGAAGAAGAGAGTGAGAGAGAGAGAAAGACAGAGAGTCAGAGAAGGAGAGTAGGAGAGAAAGTTTTTTTGTTTTTTGTTTTTGTTTTTTTATGGTGGGATTTTGTGGGAGCCAATATCTATCTATCACGGCAGAATTGTCCTGGACAGGATGCCGGAGCAGTTCTGGATGTACAGTCTTGTTCACCACATATGAACTCATGAAAAAGCTGGAGGAAAATCAGTTCACTTACTTGTGTTGGGAGAGGAAACCAAAGCACCCATCAACAACATATGTGGACATGGGGAGAATATGTAAACGCCACGAAAAATGCACTCCAGCTATGCAGTAAATCGGAAAATCAACTACCATCAGGCAGTCATGCTAACTGCTTTACCAGTATACTATTTACACTAACTCCAAAAACAAGTCCAACCAGCACAGAATTGTAAAACTTGCCAACAACTTTTATTAAACACCAATTAAGTCCAAAGAACATGTAGTTTCGAACTTAAGGACTTTTTCAGTGTTTATCTGGTTGAACCCCTCCCCTTAAAATAGTTTTAATACTTCAACCATGTGCATATACAAGTATATGCATCATTTGAATTTACCCATCTTTCACAAATGCATGAAACAATCATAAATACAGAGTATCAAATAGTTAGTACCAAAATTGTTGTGCAGATACACATAAAAATGTCATAACTATAAATAAGTAACTTAAATAATTTATCATTCAAAAAGGAGTACAACCAAACCTTGCAATACTTCGGTCTGTAGCAGTTGCCAAAAGAATAACATCTAAATGCTGTAAAATGAATTAATATTGTCATTATTTTCTCACCTGTAATTCAAAAAACTTCTATACATAAATTGGCACAAGAAGGGGCAGAATTAGACCCCACACCTGTACCTCTGTTCTGCAAGTGGTATCACACCTTAGAGTAGAAACCAACCATATTCAAAACAAAATGTAAAATGTCTATCAAAAATTGAGAATAGGATGGGAAATAAAACATAAGAGTAGTATAAAAAGTCACTGACTGCCTCATTATAACCCTTTTTGAAAACACCTTTATCGAATTATCACTTGTGACATAGGCAAATTTACATTTATATAAAAGAAATCAAACTGCATTAACAAGTTCACATTTATAAACATTATTCTTCACATATATGGCTATATATCATATAACCTAAGCAACATTACATAAATTATTCAATTCCTGCCCCCTTTTTATTAAACAAGAAACATCTTTATGAAACCATCAGTTGCAACATAGGCAATTGTACATTTATATAAATGAAAACAATCCTAGTTGAAAGCATTTTACATCACAAACCATACTGACACACTCCCAGTTGCAAACATTATACATCATTTATAAATTACCCAATCATTTTCAGTCAAACATTACATAGCTCATTTAAGTCCTGCATTCTTTTAAACATCATTCTTCCCCTGTATTGTTCCCACAATTCCCATTTTTTCCTATGTAGTTTGCTCCTACCATTTTCTAACGATCTCAGTTCCAGTTGCTTTATCTCTATTACTATATTCACTACTTCTAGAATAGTTGGTATAGATTTTCTTTCCATTTTCTAGTAATTGCTTTTTTGACACAGGAAGCCATTACCATGCCTAGACAATTCTGATTCTGTATCATAGCTCATAAAAATCATCTCCCTTGTCATACCAATCTGCCCACCCAGCATCTCTGACAGAGGGAATCCTTAAAGCCCACCAACTCAATGCACTCCCAGAAAATATGTTCCCAATTATCTCTATCTTCCCCATTACACCTCCAACATTTGCTGTCTACCTGAGAAAAATGTGTCTGGAGTCTAATTGGGGTATAAAAATATCTATGTAAACATGTCCAACCAAAAATTCATATTTGGGAGACATACATTTATCCTCTCAATGTTTCTTTGTGAATTGCTTATCCAGTCTCTCTTCCCAATGCTTTTTAAACTTCTCTGATTGATTCTTATAGTCATTGTCCAATATTTTATATTCTCTAATAATTATTCCTTTTTAATGGCAGCTTTGGTTAAAGATTCTACTAAAAACTCTACCAGTGCTGGTCTTTTGTTTAGGGCCCCCCTATTTCTTTCTCTTTGCCTATACTCTGATATCAATCCTTGATAGGGAAGGCAATCTTTAACCTGCAGTCCAAATAAATTCTTGGCATCTTCCCATTCTACCATCTTTCCTGTGTAGTTATTTGCTCCCAATACCTTAGTTGCTTTGCCAGTTTTCTCCAATAAATTCCAGCCTCATCTTGTCTATTGTCTATATCCATAATTGGAGTCATCCCTGTCCTTGTTTATGTTTTGTTTCTTGTTGTACTAAATGAGCATGGTCTGCAAAATTACTGGTGTTTAATAAAAGTGGATTTAAGTGAAGTTTACAATTTAGATGCTGGCTGGATATATATTTGTGTTTTATTTGCTACAGTTTGCCGTGCATACTTGGAAACATTATTGGACGACTGCTGGTTGGTGTTGCATGGAACTAAAGAAGAAAGGATTTCTGTTCATTTATACATGATAAAAACAATAATGATTTGGTCTTTTATTGACATGTACTTGCAATTCATTTACTTGTAACTTCTTTGATTTTACTGTTACAATTGGATGGAAGCATTCAAGAAATATACACACACAACCTTTTCACAAAAATTTTCTAAAGTTAATAATTGCCACTTTTCCCATGTAGGTTCATAAGATCATAGGCAAGTGCTAGGCTAGTTGCCCTTGTGGGACATTTTAAGCCTAGCTTATTTCCTTTACTGTATTCAAATTATCCTATTCCATTTGGTTAGAGCTTGGCCTTACTTGGTCGATAATTATATGTTACCCCCTAATGAGAATAACTGGGATCATATCAGAGATAATATGAGGGGACCTATGCATGAGATAAAGCATTTAGGAGCTCTCTCTGTCCATTAGTAGTACAGGGGCTAGTCCTGGGGTAAAGTTTCTGTTTCCATCCATAGACACATGTTGCACTTAAATATGGACAGGGATGAACTTTGTTTTATGAGGATGGGTATTATGTTTCAGAGCAGCAGTATCCTCTGTGAGCTGTACATATCCTTCCAAACCATTTTGTTGATGTTGCAGAAGAAGTCTAGATCCCTAGACAGAGTATTTCTGATGCCATTTTACTTGCTGATGTGCAGAAAATCCATTAGTATTTGGTCAGAGGATGTTTTGTATGCCAGACACTGGTCACCTCTTAGCAGTCTGTATGGTAACAGGGCTTTAATTTGGTCCATGTAGGGCATGTTGTTTAGGCCTTATATCCCTAGATCTAAGCACAATCCTTTTATTTATAAGCTGTGTAGTATAGAATGACTTTCTCACAGCAATGGACACATGTTGGCCAAAAGGTAGGTCACTGTCCACATAAGGCTCCAAATCCTGAACAACTGGGTCAACTCTTAAGAGCATATTTTAATATGGTAGTTCCCTGGGATGGATGACTTCCCAAAGGTTGCAATAATGAATTTTTTAGCATTTAGTTTCAATCCATGATTTTGGCACTAAATATTTATTTGGGACAAACCTTCCTGCAGAGTGACTAAGTCATTTGGGAATACAATGATTGCTTCTAGCTTGCAGTCATCTGCAAACTTAATCAGCCAGAGCCCATTGGTATTGGTGTTTACTTCAAAACAGTAGATGCTAAACGTAAGAGGTCCCAGCAAAGAATCAGCGGGACTCCAATGGTGACTGGTCTCCTTATGGAGGTAACATCCTCTGTTTTGATTTCCTGCATCCAATATGTGAGCTATTTGGCAATCCAGTAGTAGGTGACATAGGAGTTTATTCTTGAGTTTATTTAGCTTTTCCACTTTGACTGGGATATGATTAAAAACATTTCCTTTTCTCAGACATACTGTGCACGTAGAAATTGTACTGATGAAACAGAATTTCAGAAGGAGATGGATATACTGAGTAGCCAGTTCTTATCACAGGGATATAATCCTGCAGATTTTAGCCTTACAAGCTCATAAACTTTACAATATAGAAATATAAGCCACTCAAATAAGTCCAATCAGACCCATAGATTTCTTACTACTCATGATTCAAGCACTATGTAGCTAAAGGGGTGACAGGCAAAGGCTCTTGCCACCCCCATAGTGCCTTTTTTAGGCAAGGCTCAAAAGACAAACCCACCTCCATAGGTATCACAAGGGATAAGAAACTAAGAGTAATGCTACTCAATGCCAGAAGTCTAAACCTCAAGATGCACGCACTCAAAACTCTCCTTAGCATGGAGAACATCGATATCTGTGCAGTAACAGAAACCTGGTTCAAGGCTCCCGAGAGCACTCCAGCACTACCAGGTTATACCTCATACCATGTTTTTCGGCCCCAAAACTTAGACCGAACCACAAAAGGAGGGGGAGTATCAATATTCGTCAAAGATACCCACACCTCCAGGTTGGTGGCACAGCACGAAGCATCAGAGACTATCCATGTGCAACTAACAGTGGGTAAAACTGCCTTCCAGTTTATAGCCTGCTACAGACCACCCTTCCAAACCCAGGAACTCCACTCGGCCTTCCTGAGAACACTGGAAAATATGAAGGTCTCTCCAAACACCATTATATTGGGCGACTTCAACTACCCTAACATAGACTGGGAGCATTACGCTAGCTCTAACACCCTAGCCCAAAGGTTCCTAGAATTTATAAACTCAAATGCTATGGAACAACTTGTTGCCACTCCCACAAGAGGGAAAAACATACTGGACCTGATCATCACCAACATGGGGACTCTATGCTCCAGACCAGAAGTGTATCCCTCACTGGTAAGATCAGACCTTAAACTAATCTCACTAGATATTCACATCCCGACCCCAGCCCCTGCCCAGGAAACCACAGTGAAAAACTTCTCTAAAGCAAATTTCACACTCCTCAAAACCGAGGTGGAATCCTTCAAAGCCCCCGGGCCTGTGGAAAATACGGCCCAGACCACAGAATCCTTTATAAATGCATTCTATGAACACCTTCAGGAATGCATGGATCATTCAATCCAAAATAAAACCAAGACCCAATCCTCCAAAGTTAGGCATCCTGTCTGGTGGACCCCAGCCATAAACAAACTATCCAATAGAAGGAGGAAGCTACTACATGATAGAGCAAAATCCCAAAAAGGGAAGGCATCTCTGATCAGTATTAGCAAAAAACTACGGGCACTCATAAAATCGTCTAAGGCCAGCTTCGAGAGAAAAACTGCACAGGACACTAAGGATAATCACAAGGATTTCTTAAGTTATGTTAGGAACCTGGGTGGAAATTCCCAGATATGCTCAGAATTAGTCCAAAATGACAAAAAAAACCACCAAACCTACAGACATTGCCAACATCCTAGCTGACAGGTTCAGCGCAAACTTCCCACCAAAGGGCAAATATCTATTCCAGCAGAGTGCTGCCCCCCTGACATCTCAGATGTTCAGGTAAGAGCCGCCCTCTCCAAAGCAAAAAACACAGCATCAATGGGACCAGACGGTGTCCCAGGCTGCATCCTACATGAACTCCAAGAAGAACTAAACCCAAACATAAAACTACTGTTCAATCTCAGCCTTACTACAGGATATGTACCCAAAGAGTGGCGTACAGCAACAGTGGTCCCTCTCCACAAAGGTGGTGCCTCAACAGATCCTGGAAACTATCGCCCCATAAGCTTGACTATCTTGGTCTGCAAAGCTATGGAAAGGATCATCATGGACCTCATAAATAAAGATATTGGGGACCTACAGACACTGGATCCTACCCAGTTTGGCTTTGTTAAGGGCAGATCCTGCCTCTTAAACCTGGTCAATTTCTTTGAAACAGTCACCAAGGCCATTGATGAGGGGAAGGTGGTCCACACAGCCTACCTGGACCTTGCAAAAGCCTTCGATACAATACCCCACTCGGGCATTATAGATAAGCTCACCAGCTTAAATATAAACCCCTATGTCACTAGATGGGTTGCAAACTGGCTCAAGGACAGAACCCACATGGTTAGAATTGCTGGAGCCATGTCAGACTCCAAACCAGTTACAAGTGGCATCCCACAAGGCTCAGTCCTGGGACCTCTCTTGTTCGGTATATATTTCTCGGAGGTACAGGTTAACACGGAAGGACTGTGGCTGACCAAGTTCACAGATGGCTGCAAACTGGTCGCCATAATAGACTCTCCAGCCGACACAAGCATCCTACAAAAGGGCCTCATAGAAACAGACAACTGGTGCCAGAGCCATGGCCTCAAGCTAAACGCCAAAAAGTGTATAGTCATCCCCTTTGGCAAAAACAAAGTGCCCACAAATTACCACATAGGTGGTAATCCATTAAGTACGGAAGAAGTAATTAGGGACCTGGGGACCCAAGTTGATAGCAATCTCTCATTTGACAACCACGTGGCCAAAGTGGTTAGAAAAACATTTTATATAGCCCACCTAATCATGAAGGGATTCACATCTAGATCAGGGGAGGTCATCGTGCCTCTTTACTCATCCCTCATCAGGCCCACAATTGAGTACAATGCCCCTTTTGGGATGTACCTTACCAGACACCTGCAGCAACTGGAAAGACCCCAAAAGTACCTCACCAAGAGGATCAAAGGGCTCAAACAGATGCTATATGCTGCCCGGTTAAAGAAACTCCAGCTCTACTCAGTGGCATACCACCTGCTCAGAGGCGATTTGTGCCTGACGTATAAAGCCATGTCCAACCTGGAATTAATGGACATGCTGCACCTCAGAAAATCCAAATCCCATCGAGCTGTGCACTTAAGAGACTTGAACCTCAGCACTGAAATAAATAGGACATGCTGGAGGGACAGATTCATAACCCAGAGGCTCCCTTCACTCTGGAATAAAATCCCAGTCCAGGTTAGGCAGAGTCCCTCATTGACTCTCTTCAAGAGGAATCTTGATGAGTGGATGGGAGATAGTAGGTTTACCTCAGGTATCACTTCTGTGTCACTGTTGGACAGAGGCACAGTATACTAACCCTGAAAAAGGGCATAGCAAAATTCATTTAAAATGGGTGGTGAAAGCCAAGCACACTTTGGCTAGGCTTATAAATGCCCTAGGGCAGATAGCCTAGTATGAACTTATGAACCTATGAACCTAAGGAACATCCTGGCATATCCTGACTAATGATGATTTTTCTAGCAATATCTTGCTTATAATCTTGCTTTCTCTTTCAGAAAAGGGAAATATTTGAGATAGCATTTTCTGGCTGTAAGAAAGTGGGTACAACTGATGTAATGCACAGAACTATTAAAACTAACACATTTCCATTGTGACCACTGAACTCACTGTCAATCTGTTTACAACAGAAAATGCTTTACTTCTGTTAGTACACCCAAGTAATCTAATGACCATTTGTTTTCATTAATTTCCAGATTAGAGTGACAATTTACCTTGTTTGTGTGGTTCATTTTATGTTGCACAAATATCTTATCAGTTTAAACAAAATATTTCTTTGCATGTGAGAAACATTAATTACAAAGGGGAATGTAGAGCACTCCACAGACAAAAATGATACATTCGAATGCAGTATTCACTTGTATTGGAATTGACTGCCTTGAGTGTTCTAACTTAGCAGACAGGACGAAGCATAAAAGCTTAGATAAAAAAGAAAGACATTGGGTATTAAATGTAGGAGCTATGTATGACACAGGTCTGAATGACCATATTTAAAAAGAAAACTAAATATGTTTTAACAAAGATGCACTTCTGTTTGTTTGGAATTTTGATGTTTTAAGCAAGTGCTTATAAAGCTGCCAAGACTGTAGGATTATGATCCACAAGAATGTCTACATTTGACCACTAGAGGTCAGTATTTAAGCATTATTCCTTCAGTACTTGCTACGGAGTGAAGTACTGCAAATTTTGTTTGTACCTTTTTAAGTTATTTAACTTATTTATTCTTATCACTTGTTTTGAGACAGATATGCACTTCAGTTTAGTTATTAATGTTTGATACTTTGTATTTGTTATTGGGTGAATTCAGTTGATGTATATACTTGTGTATGCACGTAGGTGAAGTATTAAAACTACACCCACGAAGTGGCTAAGTGGATAACTGGTTCACTTAATATCCAAATTGTATCCCAAAAATACATAAAGTAAACCAAAGCAACAGAAAGATCAACTATAAAACATAAATCCTTTAATAAAATGTTAGCACTTTCACAGTATTGTTTTACTGGTTCCTCAGTCATAAAAAAACAGATAAAAAACCTCAATTAATAGTTAGTTAAAAATCACATGATCAATACTACCCCATTGTCATTGTGACCAAAATCCTGTTTAAAATACTTAAAGGAACATACCAATTGGGTCTTAATAGCAATAGTGCAAACTACCTATACAGTCCTCTGCTTTTTATACAGGTTTTAATGGAAGTTTCTCATTTAACCCTTTCCCAGTATCGGCTCTAAGTCTAATTATCCCTCTGGTCTCAGTGACTTCTGTTTGATTTCCTATATCCCCACCACGTTCATTGATATTAACGTGTTCCATCACCATAAACCTAAATTTGTGTGTCTCATCAAATGTTGAGACATCTTTTGACAATGCATTGGTGATACTTCCTGTTCTAATGTCGTATAAGTGTTCCTTGATTCTATCCCTTAACCTGTGGTTGGATTTCCCAACATAGAACATGGAGCATGTATTACACACTGCCAAATATACTATATTTTATGAGTTACAGTCAGCTCTTACATTAAACCTAAAGACCTTGCCATTTTCTGGATGTCTAAACATTCCTGTGGAATCTAAGTGTATGCAAAAATTATATCTCCCACAGGCAATAGTAGCATATGTACCATTCTGTATTATTTCCTCATTTTTGTTTCTGAGATAACATAATAGTCTTTTCAGGGACTTTTTATTTTTATATAAGAAAATTGGTCTCTCACCCACTAGTTGTTTAACACCAGGATTACTAGTTAGTATAGGCTAGAGTTTCTTATACACCTTAGTTACTTTTTCGAATATCACTTGTATAAGTAAGTAGATATACCAGTCATCGCTATCTTGGGCTCCCTGCTGATTCTATCATCAGGTGCATTTTCCCCAAAATATGGTTTGGCTATCATTAATCTGATTTCAGAGATCCCATCAACTGTGTTACTAACCTGCATATCATTATACCCTCTCTGTTTAAACCTATCTTTCAAAGCATCTGTCTCTTCATGAAAATCAACATCCTCTGCATTCAGTCTAGATGGTCTCATGCCTTGACTTTTCACTATGTTTCTAAAAACATGTGTAGGATGCATACTTGTTCTATGCAGAAATGTATTTCTGTGGCATTGTTTCCTACAAATCTTCGTACTCAATACCGTATCTGATTTCTTATAAACTTTTACATCTAAGAACTCACTTTCATGCATGGGTTCATTCACAGTGAATCTCAAGAAAGATGTACTGGTATTTAAATGACGGAAAAAACTACCTAGTCCCTCATGGGTGCTATCCCATAGGAGGAAGAGGTCATCAACAGAACATCTGTAAAAAAGGACCTGTTGCAAAAAATGTGACTCTATCAAAAACTCATCCTCCCATGTAGCCATCACCAAATTGGCATAGCTGTTAGCAGTGAATCTTCCCATAGCTACCTCATCTTTTTGCAGGTATATATCTTGTTCAGAAAGGAATATATTATTTTCAAGTGCTATTTTCATTAATAAACAGAGTAATTCAATGAAACTCTGTGCATAACCACTATTTCTATTCAAATATCTCCTAAGCATCTTCAAGACCACACCATTGGGTATCACCATGAACAGGAATTTCACATCCAGGGTCACTAACCAAAAACCCCTGTCATGACTCTCCCTCTTGGATATAAAGTAATATAAATCAATGAGAAACTGTTTAGAGTCTTTCAACGCATACCGGTTTTTATCAAATATGGGTCTCAATTTATTTTCTAAGTAAATAGATAATGTTTCGGTATGTCGATTTTGACCAGATACTATTGGTCTAAAAGATGGGTACCTGGCATCTTTATGGACTTTCAGCAGTTCCTGTATAGCTGGTATTAAAGGATTATCTACAATAAAATAGTTGTATAAATCAAAGTCACTGTCCCTTCCCAACAATCATACAATGTATTATGTATCCTAGTTAACATCCTTTCGACTTCCTTAAGATCTGTCTTCATATAAACATCATTATCACTCAACATACTTTGGAGTCATAATAAAATTCACAGTCCATTATCACTATCAGACCCCCTTTGTCAGATGATCTGATCACAATTAATTCATTGCTCTATAATTTATCTGGAGCATCTTTCTCTCTGTCTTATTTAGATTATTAAACCTTTTATTTTTATTTTTAAATTTACTTTTACTTTCATTTTTACTCCCATTTATGTTTGACCTCATGTTATTATGAATATTAACATTCGTGTCCCCATCACTACAATTCAGATCCCCTCTACTATGTACAATATCATGCAATTCGTTTTCACACAATCTACTAAACGTTTCTAGCACTGGGTGATTAACAGGCAGGAACATACTGGATTTCTTAAAAAAATGAAGTATTCATTTGTCCATTGTCCTTCTCTTTAAAAATCATTTTAAGCATAACATTTCTTACAAACATTTTTAAATCTAACACCAGTTCCGTTACCTTTGATGATCTTGCTGGTATAAAACTAAGTCCACACTCAAGGAGAGTGCATTCACTTTCAGTTAACCTCAACGAAGGTATATTCCAAATCAGGCATTGTCTCTCACTTGCCACTTCTTCTTCTTATCTGTTTTTTATGTCTGAGGAAGCAGTGAAACAATACTGTGAAAGCGCTAATGTTTTATTAAAGGATTTGTGGTTTATATTTGATCTTTCTGCTGTTTTGGTTCACTTTATGTGTTTTTGGGAAGTATTAAAACTCCTTCATGTTTTACTTTGTACTAGGTAAGCATTAAAAAAACCCTCAATGGGAGAGATTCAAATTGCATTATTTTTTCTCTTGTACTGTTGCATTAGTAATTTATGGTATAAAATGTTACTTCTGTGTAGTAACGTAATAGGATATTGGCCAGACTAAGAGACTGTTAAAATTGCATACCGTGAAACATTTTCATGATGTCATACATAAAGGATTTTTATCAGGTGTCCAATAATAGAGAACTTATTACATGTTTGACACATGGATATAAAAAAATGTACCTCAAAAACAGATTGAAGTGAAGCTGAGGCATTGAATCTTGAAATCCATGTTGAAAACATTGCAGAAACCCAATCAGGATTATTTGTAATGCATGCAGATTTATCTGCTCCTTATACTATCTGTTACAGAAAAAAGTGTAGGAAAGCAAAGTGTTTATCTGGCTTTGAAAGCCATAAGACATTCAGCACTGACACACAGAGAATGGACAGAAGTGAAGTCACTGTATGAGAAATGAATGACTTTTAAAAGCTGTTGGACACTTCACTCTGCCACTCTTGTAACCTCCTAACCCCTGGTGTGTGTCTAACAGCTTTTTGATGCTGCTGTGTGGTGTTCAGCTCCTGTTAAGCTTTAGCATGTGACTGGAGCTTAACAGCACTGAGAGGTGTATAACAAAACTCTGTTAACCACCTTTCTTGTATCAGGATGTAGTACCATGATTATGCTGAAAAAATGGCTAAATTACATGCTGGTTCAGTTGTAGTGTGAGACTCAACTTTAACAAAGCTTAGAGGGGTGCTTCACAATTGTTAAGCACCTCCAGCTCTGATGAGAAAACACCAGCAGTAGGACATGAAACAACTTTGTTTCAACTCCTCTTTCTTCCTGTTGACTGATAAAGTGCACAGCATTTTGAATTAAACTGCTTTCTTTGAACAGGGAATACATAAGGATGTCAATCACTTCCCAACTGCTTTACCGTCTTTCAAAGCCAGTGCAACGCACTGCATTTTTTAATCTAATTTTTGACTAGATAGTAGTACATGAAGCAGAAAAATATCCATGCACTGCAAAGAATTATCGGATTTCACATCATAATGAACTATTAAGGGTCTGTTTAAATGAATGTCAAGATTCACCTCTCTAGTTTTGCTGTCAAGTTGAATTTCTTGGCTAATGAAAGAGGCAGGATTGGAAGAAGTTGCTGGAGGGAATGATGCCCTATTTAACAACAAATAAGAACAGTGGTGCCTGGATTATGTGGAGAAAGTGGAGGAACAGCTGCTAAGGGGCTGGGTCCAACATGTAGGAAAACATGGCAGATCATGAGTGTTTCTTCTGACAGAATTTTTATATATGAGTATTTGATATTCAGATTTGCTTACAGGCCACCATAGGCAAAACAATTCTATTATGCTGCTTCCTGTGAAAAAACAAATTAGTTTTCAGAAGTTTTATAACCAGTGTATGACATATTAAGATGTTTTACAGATTTTCTTGATTTTGTTGATGCTACTGCAGATGTTGTTTAGTTAGTTTAATTGACATAAAGTACAGAGCAAACCTGGTGAATAAATATGTCATTATTGTAATTTTCACTAAAGAACACTTTCCAATATTTTTTCCTGTCAAGAAAAATGTCTCAGTAGCATAAAATAATCATGCTGATATGTTTCACAGCCATAATGACAGGTACTTTATAAATGAACCCAAACTGCCCAAGACAGACAACAATTTATAATGCTTAATGCCATTAAAGCTCATTTCCGAGTACTCCTATTGCTCATATTCTAGGAACTGCACCTGTGCTTGCAAACCTAATCTCTGATATTCATTAGGATCCTGCTGCAAGTCCTTAACACATCAACAGTACATAAAAGCTATAATGTCGCACTCAGATGTGCAAATAAAGCAGGAAAAACGTAAACATAGAGACATAAGTTTCAATGGGTTTATTTATATAATTTATTTACACTGTTGGTTAAAGGCATTTTTAGTGTAAAGGCAGTTTAATCTAATGAAAAGGTTATTTTTCACATACTTATTTAATGAGGTAGCACAGTGGCAATGATGCCAGTTTACCTGCCTCACTTTCGTTGGTTCTGCAGTTCGGCTAGGGTGTCTTCTGTGCATAGGCATAGCCAGGATATTTGGAACTGTACATCATCTTCTAGAGCATTGCTCCACACCCCCATAAGTGTAGCCCAGCCAAAAGAAACCTCCCCTGAAATGATAGGCATAAGGCAAAAAACTATGTAGCCATGTGGGTATTCTGGGAAAAAAGATCGGTTTAACGAAATATATAAGCATAAGTCCTGGTGAATATGTTATTTTTCAAATGTAGCAAACCTCATTGCACAAAATAAACTATTTTTAAAAAGCCTGTGCTCTGGCAAGTAAGGCATATGTCTGACTACAACTTTGCTTTTGTGTAGAGCCTAGCATGCCATCCCTGTGTTTGTGTGGGTT